>NC_056734.1:722650289-722857327 GCF_019279795.1 Protopterus annectens | reverse complement strand
ATTCACAGGCTTGCATTTCTTAGCTTTCATTAAATATGTATGTATCACCATTTACCTCATATTTCATGCCATTGGTGTGGGTATGTGTGATGAGCCTTCTTTCAGTTTGACTTATGTAATGTCTTTGCATGTCTCACATCTATGGTTTATACATAAACACCCATATGTGTTGCCTCTGGCATGGCATGTGTCTTTGACACATGGATCCCAATTCACCTGTGTTTGTGTTGTGTACACTTAAGTGTTTATTCCAATGAGACATTAATGTTTTGCTGCGGTACTGCTGTTTGGCACTGTGCTTGTTTGTTTGCCTTTCACATGCAGGGTTGGGAGGTTACAGTCTGCCTTCCACTTGTCTGCTCCTGCAGGTGCTTATCCTTGCAGTTGCTTTGCTTATACTTGCAATACTGACAGCCTAGTGGATGACTGGATTAGATATCCTTTGTGTACTGCAGTGACAGCAGTATACAACAATGTACCATCAGTCATACTCATTCTGGTATGTCTCTCACAGTTTGAAATAGCTCAGCAATGACTTGTGCTTGTGTACATGTGTATTTTTGCATTGCACCATGTCTGGTATGTGTAACTACCCTGTTTCTCATTGTTCCTTCACCCATGTTGTAGGGTCTATATGTGTGCTGTCTGTATACCTTACCTACCTTTTATGTGTATTTCTGACCTTTGTCCTGGTTTGAGATAGTTGTTATATGTTTGTACGTGCTCTTTTGCCTTTCTCCTCTGTCCATGTCTTTTCCATCCCTTATATTATCAAAAAAAGGGACTATTCCTACCAAAAAAATATATATATATGCCCATGCCGCCTGTGACTCTCTCTGTCTCTGACCTTCCTGTTCCATCATAAGTCTTGTGTGGCCCTCTTTTTCACCCTTACCCCAAATTTGCTTTTCAATCACCCTATTTCCTTGGCTGTATGGATTTCTTGTGTTCTCCACACATGTCCTGCATGCATTGTTAGCTACTGTTAGTCATGGCAATGCGGCTGTGATTGCCCCTCACCTTATTTAATTATTTTATTTTAAATTTTGTTTTTTACATCAGATTCCAGAAATTGTGATGTGTGTATTTATGTATGCCTAAGTATTATTAGTGTTTGCAGATATTTTTTTCATTTTTCAGACATAATGGCTGATGCGCCTTTGTCTTCATTTATTATTTCCCACATGTTAATGTAATTTCCATTGGACTTGTATAAATTCCACATATTTGTACTAGTAATGCGCATACATACATTACTTCAAGAACAACTTTTCCTGGAATACTTGACATGACTGATTGTGGCTGCACTGACATCACTGGTTATGATTGCCCTGTACTCAGGTATTGTCTGTAGACTGGGGCATATTTGCATATTACTTGGTCATCTACAATTCCTGTAAGGAACTCAGTAGTTTTCACTGAGTTCTGTGAAATTTATGGAATCTGTTCAGAGGTAATTTGTCTTTGCTCCAGAAAAAGGGAAATATAAGATGCGAGTCATTTTTCTTAAATTATTGTTGGCAGTAGTATGTTGGTCATGTAGTGCAGTTTTCTATGAACTAGACAACTTCAAAAATCATGTGATAAAAGGGGTTCCGATAATTCTGTAAAGAGGTAAATTATGCCTGCAAAAAAAGTACATACCTCCAAAAATAAGGACATCCTTCTAACACTAGTACTATATTAAACAGTATCAAATATATAAGGGTAAATATAAATGTTCTATTATATGATACTCTACACTAGGGTTATAGCTAAAATGTAACCTATAACATAATATAATATATGTTATATTATAGCTAAAACCTAGGAATATAGTAACAGTACAAGACATACTATACAAACAGAAATAGAAAAAGATCAGAATAAGTAAATATGCATATAGCCAACTAATATAAATACACCTGCAAGGATGGGAGGTTGACATGGTGGTTGAGGTGGCTACCTTACAGGCACAAGATGCAGGGTTTAATTCTTACATAGGGTAATTGACTGGGCTTGGAATGCCCCACAAATCCTGGTATCAACCTACAAACTTATCATTGGAAGAACAACTTTACACATAGTAAATAAAACAGAAAAACTATAAACTCATCTGACCTATAAATTAATAAATATGAAAACAACAAATGACATTCTCCCTATAGCAGACCAGAGAGATAATGTGAAGTACAGGAAAAATGATTGTAGAGATAGTCAGGTTGGTCAACTTATAATAAAGATTCTGAACACCTGTTTAACTTTTCTTATTCATAATAACTCAGTGACAGGATTTTTTAAGATAATGCATACTAAAAATATGCGATTACATTCAAATTAATCAGAAGCATGAGATAAGCAGTGGTTAGTCTAATGGAGAGTTTGAGAGGTAGTTTGTTCATCATTTTCAACAAACTAGGAATATTTTATTCCATGGTAGAAAGTTTTAGGGTTATATCATTAGGTCATTTTTCATTTGCTTTGAAAATTTCATCCATAGCTGACAATTTCATATTATATTTTCAGGTATATAATAAGTTCTGTATGTAAATGTGATTTCATTATACCTGTATTTTTTCTTTTATATAAATGCCTGTTTTTAAATGGATATCTATCAATATTAATGGAGTGAATAATCCAGTAAAGAGGATGAATCTGTTCATCTACTTGCAATTGCATAAATGTCAAATAGTAATTCTACAGGAAACACATTGGGGGGAAATTCAATGAAGCCTACACAGAGTGACTTTCCATGTAGGCAGAGTAGCTGGCACAGATCTAACACGGAAATCGGCAGCCGTGCGATCTAGTGAATAGAGCAGAGGGGCATGCATGAGCATGCGGACACAGAAGTGTCTGTTGCATGCAAATCACCTCATAAACAGGTGAAATCCATGCAAATGAGGGTGTTTGTGATCCAGGAAGCAAGTTGGGTATCTGTGCAGAACCCATGTTGGTGTCAAAAGTGTACACAGAAAATAACCATGTACAAAAATGTAAAAATTGTAAAAGCCCAATTAGAAAGTCAGAAATGTCATGGTAGCCACAGATATGTGCAAAACTATGCCCTGTGAGACCAAAAACTAATGCAAAATAAAATAAAATAATACATTTTTTAATACCCATATTACATTTGAGTGGTGTGCAACAAAGTGCAAACATGCCGTTATGCAAAAAAATATATATTAAAATGTTTAAAAACTGAAAATAAGGCATATGTGATAAAAATGAATTATAGTGTCCTGCATGCTGTATGTACAATGGTATATGTCAGTGGTTGCTAAGGAGGCAGGCACTGGAATAGTGAAGTATCCAGGTTATGTGCAAGGATCTGTATGCAAATGAGCTGGGGTTACTGAATAGCAAAAATGGGCCACTGTGTCCACAGATAAAACCCATGTAGCCCCAGAACTGTGTTGGTGTCAGTAGAACAGGTACCTGACATAAAAAGGGGGTGTGTCACTATAAGTGTAAGCAGATTTGAGCTTAGCAGAGCCTGTTTGCATGGCTCTCAGCTCAGCTAAGCAGGGGGTGTGTCTAGTGCTGCCAAGCTTTGTTTAGCTGTAGGGCACATGTTTTAGCTGGTTTAAGCTATGATGAATGTGCCAATGCATAGGGGTGTGTCCTGACTGCTGGGCAGTGTTTATGCTTGCAGTGTGGGTTTGCATGCTACACTGCAGTGTTTAGCAGGGAAGGAATTTGAAAAATAATAAAAGGAAATAGCCTGAGAAAGCCAATCATGTCTAACTAGCCCTGTTCCACTAAAACTGGGCCATTCAAACCCCTCAATGATATACCCGACAGGTAGAATGCATCATAGTCAGACAATCACATGGGCTGCATCTGCAGCACACCACTATAAAGTATGCATGCACCCTACAATCTGATTTCTCACCCATACTCTGCACCATTGGAGTAAAGACTTAGGAATTTTAACTGACAGAATGTTAGGGGCTGCTGCTGCTCTGCTACATCTGTATGTGCTAGAGGCTGAGGTCAGTGCTGCTGGTACTGCTGAGAGTAGGCCTAAGCTGAGAAGGAGAAGAGTGTTCAGGCCCAGGGTAACCTTCTAGGAGCTACATGAGCTGGAGATTGTAGAGTGCTACAGGGTGGGCAGGGACATACTACAAGAACTCACCAAGATTTGCCACCCTCAACTCAAACCCAGAACCAACAGAGAGGAACCCATCCCAGTGGAACCAAAGGTATGTGTAGGCCTTATAATACTAGCTACAGGTAGTTTTTAAACACCAACTGGGGACATGATGAGAGTCTTACAGGCATCTGCATCCAGAGTACTCCACCAGTTCCTGGCTGCCATGCAAACACATGCCTGTGAGCACATTTATTTACTCCACACCCCTGAGGAGAGGGCCAGTAATATGCATCTCTTCCATCATGTAGCACACTACTCTGAGGTACTGGATGCCAAAGGCTGCACTTCCATACACATCAAAGCACCACCCAGTAAGGAGGGTAGAGTCTACGTCAACCGCAAGGGGTATCACTCCATCAACTGTCAGGTTGTGTGCAATGTCCAGGGCATTACCATGAGTATATGTGTGCAGGCAGCCCTGCCAGTTATCAGGACTCCCATATCTGGCATGTATCACAGCTGTACCAGATGTTTGCCAGGGGCAACCTCCCATATGGCCATCTACTGGGGATGCTGGCTATGCACTGGAACTGTAGATGATGACACCCATCAGAAATACACACACCTACCGAAGAATGCCATAATGAGGCACATGCACAAACTAAGAACATGATAATGCATGTGTTTGGGCTGCTCAAATCAAGGTTCTTCTGCCTTGATATATCTGGTGGAGCCTTGCAGTACTCTCCAGCCACATGTGCACAGATGTTCACAGTATGTGCCATGCTACACAATATTATCCTGCAGAAACAACTACATCAGGATCATCACAGGGAAAGGACACACAGCCTCACACCAGTGTCAAGGTCCCCACAGCCACAGGGACACTTGGAAGAGGAACCCCCTGAGCATGTCCTTGTAGGCCAATGTAGGCATGCCCAGTATGCCCTGGCCTTGGCAAAGAAGCAATGCATAGCACATGCACTGACAACCTAAGGTCCTAGGGACTGACACTTTACTCTGACTCATATATATAGTAAAAAGGATGCCAGCCACACCACACAGCCTGTACCTTACCATGTATTAGCTGTGTACTGTGTGCATCAGACAGAGTCAGCCATGAAGCACTGTTAGCTCAACTGCTACAGTCACAAGGTAAGTCACTCTTCTTTACAACAAATGTAAGGGGTACTAGACTATGGCAGCATATGTATGGACCGGCTACATGTATGCAAGGGAATAGAGTGGGCTACTGGGTTACCTGCAGAGAACTAACAGCTATGTGGGACAACAGATACCCTCTGTCCCATACTGGCTGTCCCATAATATGCAGTAGACCACAAGGCAGCAAAACCCACTGCACCATTTGAGGAAAATGCCAAAAAGTGGGGCCACAGGACAGACACATGACTATCAATGCTAGAGTCTCCTCCCCCCAACACAGTTATGTTCTCATACAACTGCAGTGACAGTATGTTAGCAAGGTCATAGCAGCAGACCACACAGTCCCAGGGCTGTCCCAAACAACCTGGCGATATGACCTATTTCTTCAATATGCAGGGGTCAAAGTAATGTCTGTCTGCTGTTGATAGTGCCAGGAATTAGACTTCACTTGCTGGTGGCTGGTGTGGTTTAGTGGGCTAAGTACATTAACATGGTTGATGGTGTTCATGGTTCAAAGCTGGCTGCACCTACAAATTTACATGTGAGGTACACCCATGGTAGGAGTCCCACAAACTGAAACAATATGTCACTATTTGTTACTGCAAGAAAGCTGGATAATGCCAGAGAGAATGGAGGGACAGGGGCCACAGCTATGGACATTACACATGCACTGAGTAACCTAGAATGTGGCTAGTATAACAGCAGGTTGTAACAATTCAGAGTACCAGCAGGATGTACAGGCCATCATGTAACTTTGTCAGTACCTACACCAAGTCAGTAGGCACCATGTAGTTGTATATTATCAAAACAACACAACTGTCTGTGAAGCAGAGCAGACATATAGGATGGAATGCTGGACATCCTGTGAAACATGTACAGTCAGAGGTAAAAATCTGAAACCCTGTGTAAGGTGTTGCAGCATGTACCCCAGTCACACCATACCTACAACTACTTAGAGCAGGAAATATGGACAAAGCCATAAACAGGAGTGGGACAAAAGCCCACATATAAGGAGAAGGATCAACTAGTGGCCACACAAATGTAGACAGTGCAGAGAATAGCAGGTCGTCCAGTAGCATGGGTTCCCTGTTGCGGATGGAGTCAACAAATCAACTGTCTGTCATCAGTTCCTAACATCAGTCTATAATGATTTGCCACTGATGTACCAGAAAATAATAATGCTATGTAACACTTATCAGAGATATGATGCAAAACCTTGTACAGTCAATTACAATCTGTGCACACCCTGGGTATGACTCAGATATTATGTGCAGCACACAACCAGGGAATCCCTTGGATTTAATATCAGGGAGGTGCTGGACTGTTGAATCTGGTGCATTAGCCAACTGGCTGTAGCACACAAAATCCTGGACTGGAGTACAGGTAGCTCTGTCCTGGAGTCACCTTGTAAGTATTGATGGTCACACTGGGCATGCTGGTACACTTAGCTAATTTTGTCCCATATCTGATGGCTCATCTGCCTAAAGAACTGAGATGTGAATATATCACTGTGTATACAGACAGGTATGTATATGTATCTATCTCTCCCTATCCCCCTCAGACATAATTTCTCTTATCTATCAGTATGTGGCACACACACACACACACACACACACACACACACACACACACATATATATATATATATATATATATATATATATATGTATATATATATATATATATATATATATATATGTGTGTGTGTGTGTATATATATATATATATATATATATATATATATATATATATATATGTATATATATATATATATATATATATATATATATATATATATATATATATATATATATATATATAGAGAGAGAGAGAGAGAGAGAGAGAGACACATAATGGTGTATAATGGTGTAGAGTGATGTAATGCTGCAGCCACTTGTACACCAAATGTAACCAGTTGCACGTGCAAGTAGTACTGTCAGCTGTAGTGTGTACTAATAGGTAGGAAGGGGTTCTAATCTCACATCACCCGCCATGTGTGTATGTGTGTGTGTGTGTGTGTGTGTGTGTGTGTGTGTGTGTGTGTGTGTGTGTGTGTGTGTGTGTGTGTGTGTGTGTGTGTATGTACATATTTCCCATACAGCAGTACAGACATCCCTATTAGGCTTATGTCTGTGCAATGGTCAATCATTTTTTGGCCCTCTGCCTAGTGTCCTCCACAACAGTGACCTCCCTGTCAACAGCTGATGTCATCCACCTTAATAGCAGTGGCAGACACTGTCAGAACACATAAGCACTGTGATGCATGCAATAGGTATGTAGTACAATAGTATAAACTGCTACATAGGTAGGAGTCTAACCTCATAAAGGGCAACTCAGGGTGTGTGTATGTGTAAATATACCCCTTGCAGCAGTGTGTCTGTTCTGCCTATCTGTGTGCAATGGTTATACATTTTCAGTCCCTGTCAAGCCCCCCATTGTCCTCCTTTACAGGGCCTGCTGATGTCATCCACCTTAACAGCACTGGCAGACACTTTCAGAACATATAAGCTTCGTGGCGCATGTGATAAGTATGTAGTACTATAATATATACTACTGGATAGGTAGGGATTCTAATCTCATAAAGGGCAACTGTGTGTGTGTGTGTGTGTGTGTGTGTGTGTGTGTGTGTGTGTGTGTGTGTGTGTGTGTGTGTGTGTGTGTGTGCAAATATACCCCCTTGCAGCAGTGTGTCTGTCTTGCCTATCTGTGTGCAATGGCTATACATTTTCAGACTCTGTCAACCCCCCCATCATCCTCCTTTACAGGGCCTGCTGATGTCAGCCACCTTAACAGCAGTGGCAGACACTCTCAGTACACATAAGCTTTATGGCACATGTGATAATCACATAGTACTTTAGTATAGGTAAAGGGCTCTAATCTCATTAAGAGCAACTATGTGTGTCTGTGTGTGTAAATATACCCCTATACAGCAGTGTATCTGTCTTGCATATGTGCATGCATTGGTTATACATTTTAAGGTCCTGTGAGTAGCTGCTTGTCCTAAATAGCCCACATCTAACTATGCATAAATGCTATCTGCCACCAGCTACATTTGTAGGTATGGAATACCCAGATGACACGTAGCAAAGGTTGGATGCATTATCACAGGGTATGCATGCAGGATTATGCTGTCTGCCTCAATTGCCCCTGACACACTGTTCTACACATACACCTAGGTAGCCATGCACATATACAGCCGTTCCTTGCTGATGTCATATTTCTGCTTTGCAACCATGCCATCCTGAGCTGCTGTACTGTCAGCAAGTCTTCACAGCATAGCGACTCAGGCCTCTTTGATGGAAACATACAAAGTTCTGAGAGACACCTGTCAGTCTGCAACAGCACTGCTAATCTAACATCATGCAACAATGGTACAAATGATGTGTACTGATGATGCAGCCCAGCATACAGCACCTGTCATAGCATAACACAACTGCACTACAACATGTCATGTACTGTACTAAAGACACCATATGCATCAGACACATATTTGCATGTTCCTGCATAGATGGTATGGATGGCAGGGATGTGGCACAGGTATCATCACCTGCACAGGCTGTGGTGTGGGGGTGCAAGAGGCCTAGGCTGTGCCATCGTGTGTGCGGGTCAGGAAGAGGTGCTGGTCAGCTGGGCCATGGAGAGGTGCCATGTCTGTCTGTTGGTGACCTGCATGTGACAGTGATGTATGAGTGTGTGCATGTACACAGTCAAGCCATGTGCTAGCTACACACGGGTATGTTGGACAGTTGTGGACAGTACATAGCAGAATGGACAGTTTACCATCTTCAGCCATGAACACGGGAACTGGCTTTGCAAGGAGTGGCACTAGCACCACCATGCCCAGGGTCAAATGCAGTACTAGTCGCTGACGGTGACTGGTGTCTGCTGGACACGTGTCCCTCATGGGACTGCCCAGGACCATGTGCCGATGGTCTGCCATGTTGTGGTGTGTACAGCACCCTCTCTTCTGTAGTGCTGGAGGTACTGCCACTATGAGTGTGTGAGTGTGCATGGCCACATGGACTCTCAGTGCATGTTGCTGCTGACCTATGCTCACGTGTCAGATGCCCTACTCCCACTACATGTTCTAGCACAGACAATGTGCGTTCAAGGACTGCCAATGTCTCACCCCACCATCTGTCCACTACATCAATGAAATGATGCATGACATCACCAATGTGGTGGAGGGAATCACGGATGTCAGACAGTGATGCGTCCACGATCCTGAGCTTCCATCTGATGTTGTGTTCAGAACATGCATGTGCCTCTATGACAGACCGAAACATGTATTGTGTGACTCGTGATGTGACATCTGTGACAGGTGGTGGATGGGCAGCAGTCCTCCTTCATGCATCGCTGTCAATCTGCCTGTGTGGGACTTTGCCATGTCTCTGGCTATGGCCAGTGTCTACACTCACTGATGCCATTGTTGCCACACTCTCCTGTTCAATGCCATCACAATCTGACTGTCCAATATATGTGGCCACAGGGGACTGGGTATGTATGGGCATACTGACTGTGTGTGGGGACAAAGGGGGAGGAAGTGGGATGTCAACTCATGGGACAGATTCAGCCCCCAACAACCCCACCTGTGCCTTACTATGGCCACCATCATTGTTAGTGTCTGATGAGACACTGACATCAGGTCGTGAATGGGACAGACTCCACCCCCATGCTCACCTGTGATGAGGAAGACAAAATAAGTACATTACTACCTGCACTATTATGTATGGTGACACACACACACACACACACACACACACACACACACACACACACACACACACACACACACACACACACACACACAGGTGAGGAGCCACAACTGCAGTACACATACCACATCTTATTTCTGCTCCCATGCACAACAGACATGCAAACTACAACATACACATACACAAGACAGGTCAAGTAAACCACATGCACTGCAGCTACATCTGGTTAATGTTGCCACTACTATACACCTGTGAGATTAGTGATATGTCAGTGTATGTGATAGACCTACACATAAAACACAGTGCACCTGTCTTGAACCTTCACAAATATAAGTGCAAATATGTTACAGATCCTACACATGCACTATTATGATTACCGATACAATGGACTGCAGTTAACCCCTCCGAGACTGAACATACTAGTAGTGTACTCTGGCTAACCTTATCAGTTGAGTATACAGCAAAATGACAGCCCTTAACATTGTTTGGGTATACATGAGCCATGCAGAATCATTATCTTACTCACCAGGTATAGGAGATTGAACTCCAGTCACACCTAACATACCTATTGAAAGGTTAGGGCGAGGTATTGTCAACAATAAAAAATGTGGCAATTTTACAGGATAATATGTGCGTATAGCTACATATACAGTAGGTACTGTGATACTGCCTACATTGCTGACATTCTGAATATGTGTGCACAGGTGTGCGTTACAAACAACCCCCCATGCAGATTGACCTGACATCTGTATACTGGTGTGCAGAGGCTGCCACAATGACTGATATACTATTACAGTGAAGCACACAGGAGGCTTACCTGGATGCTCCTCTGCTGTGGAGGCTGTGGTACCCACCTCTATGATGTATGGGGCAATGGATGCTTGGGAGCTGGAGGTTGATCCCAGGTTCACTAGGAATTCCTCTGTGGTTGAGAGTGGTTCTACTGTTGCAGGAACCCCATCAGTGGCAGCACGGTCCCTAGCCACAGCAGCATCTCTTTGCCATGCAACATTTACCATGTCCGTCACCCTGTGACAGACCTGCTCATAGCTTCTGTCCTGTAGCCCTACATGGTTCACTGCTGTGACTAGGTCAGCCCACATTGCTGAACATTGGTCACAATTGTGGTGAGTCTTGGAGAGCAGAATGATGTGATGCAGTCTTATGCCATCCAGGATCACATCATTTTCTGCAGCTGTACACAGTGGGTGCCCCCATCTATACATCTTTCTGAAAAACAAGAATAGGGGAACACATCACAGGACCACATTCATTGCACTCCGCTATGTACACATCCTGCACATCCACATTGGCCTGCACTGTGCACTGCTACCTCCCATGTCATCAACACTATCAATCAACACAGTCTGTATGTGGGTATCAGCAACATAGTAGTAATACCAGTTATGTCTCTGTGTGCTGTGATGGAGTGTGCTGAATGTCTACACTCCCATCAATGCCATCTACTGTGCTGTGTCTCCTATGGCTGACATCCCACTACCATGTCAGACAGCCACTGTTCGACAAGTAGGTATGTGTTATTGCGAGTATATGGGGATAGTCTAGCAACAGCCATGTGCACAATGACAGACAGTAATGCAAATATGCTGTAGGTTATCTTCCCTGTAGGTGTCCTACTTCTCTAGTACAGAGATGTGTGTGGAATGTGTATGTGTGCCTGTTATATGGGGTCCTTTTGCCAGAAACATGTGGATGTCTGGCAAACAGTTGGGCAATAATTGTTGGCTGTTCTTAGAATGTAGAGAATCTGGCTGTCACATTCCAGAACCCTCAAAAACAATTTATGCTACATTAATATCAGTTACTTTATTCATACCTTTACGTTGTATGATCATTATGTACACTCTTTCACTGAGGTTTGCCTGTGTACTACTAATAGCTATGACCTGCAGTTCTGCTGTACAGGGTTGCCAGGTATGGTAGCCGTAGCTGTCAAGCAATGAGATACAGCTCTCAACAACACAGTGACCCAGCCAGAGTACATCAAGGACAGTCAGGGACACCAGCACAATGTGTGAGCTATTCCTGTGTGACATTCACAGACTGAGAGGAGCTGAATGACAGTACATCATGTGATATGACATCTGTGTCCACTAATACTCACTGTCACTATGTCTAACACACAATCCAGTGGCATTCGTACAGGACCCAACCATGGTAGGATGGAGTGAGAGGGTCACAGCTGTGATCCAAGTCACAGCAGGTAGAGTTGAAAGGCATGGTTGTAGCTTTTGGACAGCAAACTATCAGCAACATGTCATTTCCAGAGATATACTATAGGCCTACTGTTGTAATCCCTATTCACCATAACTGCATCCTCCCATCTGCGTCCCCTTAGACGGAGACTTGTATTACATACCTGGTAGAGTGCTGTAATACTTTTGTGCAGAAATCCTAAAAAAAATTATTTTGAAAATACAGTCTTGGTAAAGTGAGGTACAGACCTATTTTCCATAAGCAGCTGCTTGCTGTTTTTAGGTAATGCTCAATAACAGGTGATTTTCTGTGCACCAATCAGTGGCCCAGACTTGCTAATTGCATCCGGAACAGCTGGGTTGCAATTTCATTAGCCAATGACATGGCACAACAGTGCAATATGTAAGACCTTCATGTAGGCCTTGCCCCCTTTTCTAGGCTTTGAGAAGGATATTGCTGAAGCGTGGAGACTACAGCATCACAGAGGGTAGCTACAAATATTGTCCACTATTGGGATTTATGTGGTATGTCCACAGTTTTGCATGTTATGTTTGGGCATTGTCAAATGACTTTCTGATTATGTGGCAATTTAGTGTTAAACAATGTGGGTTGAGGTCAGTAAGGGGGGAGGCAGATGTGAGTGCCATACGTCATACACATCAGAATATGCATGCTGCTGCAATAGATGCTGGTCTATCAGTTGTGTATGAAGGGGTAGACTGTGACACATGTCTCTGTCACTTGACCTCTGTCCCCCACCCTTTCATGTATGAGTATAGTGTGGATAACTTGTTTTAGGGAGTTGTGAGGTATGGTAGGTCTGTAGCAGGTAGCTGAACATACTGCTACTTATGTTGTAGGCTGCAACTGCTGCTTTTTGCCCAGGACTCATATGGGGAGTTTGAACACACTACAGGACAGCAAGCTGTATGTATCAGTGAGGGAGCAGTGTCAGCTCTGTCATTACAGCAGAGCCAAGGTGAGGGTACCTATAACAGTCCAGGTGAGGCATGTGCTTAAGGTAGATATGTTATGTAACAGTGCCAATCGGAGAGTGTTAAGCGACATATATGCAGCCTATACATATTTGTGTAGTGTGTCCCTACCTACATGCCTTTGACATGCTAACATGGGTAGCAGTGAATGCAGCAGCAGCAACCTGTTTTGGTTAAAATTGCAGGGCTCAGTCATTATTAGTTGTATTCACAAGCATGTAATTAAAGTGCAACACACTAGATTCAAACCCAGGACTGTGGGTGGCAAAATGTACATTATGTTATGGATTTAACAGCCAGAGCTACTAAGTCAATACTACGACAGGTGTATTTGCAACATATATGTTCATGCATACAGACTGTTACACAGGAGTCACATTAGCATGTGTGTTTGGATGGGTATGATGTGTGACACAACTGTCTGCCATGATTTTTTAACCACACTCCGCACTGACTTGTCAGTACTTTAGTGCACAAAAAAGGTTTCATGACAACTGTGCCAAAAGTAGGCATCTCAATTGTGGACATTCTATAACAGTCTGTGCAGCTGAGAGCTATACCTGCTATCCTAGGCCTCACATCCATCCATCGTCATTTATTTGGGTGTGTACTGGTTTTGTATTTGCATCACAGTCCCAAGTACACTGCCAATTTTCCCATTATATGTACAAGCAGTGTGTCATTGGCAATCAGGATATGTTTATGGAAACACACATTTTGCATCAGAGCTGAGTGGCCCAGGGGGCTAATGTACTATGTTGTAGTTAACAGGGCCCTGGGGTTGAAACTTGGCAGGGGTAATTGTTTTGCAAATGTGCCTAACAGTGTCAGAAACAGAAAAGTTGATTTAGGCAGTTTTAAGTGGGTTTGCACTGCACTCTGCGCCTCTTAGCTCAGCTTAAACCCACACTAAATTTAAAAAAGAAAAGAAAAAAAGGGTGATAGGAAAGTGGTAAAATGGGGGCAAGCAGGGGGGTAAATATACTGAAAGGCAGGTAGGGATGTGTAGGATGGGTGTAGGAAAGGACCGTAGCTCTCCATTTCTTTTACAGCAACAGCTGTGCAGGTTGTAGTGAATTTGGAATTTGGAGCCTCACACCCCAGACAGAGGAGTGAGGGTGACATAAATGTGTTGATTAATTCATGTAAAGATTGAATGTGCCCAGTGGATGCAGGTGCAAAATGTAGAGGTATGTATGGGGTGATATTTTTTGTGGGACAAATGCCCTTTTTTTTTCCAAGGACAGAGTGGAATGTTATGGAAGGGATATAGGTATGTGTGCGGAGGTATGTTGGGTAGGAGAGGTTGCAATTGCAAGCAGACAAGGCAGACAAGACAGCATACAGGGGTGGTGTGTGACACATGAGGGGTAAACACCTTGGATGGAAAGGGCATTGTCGAATCAGAGAGCCATATGCACCCAGACAGCATCAGTGAGACTGAGCTCCCCACCCATGGACAGTCAACGCTGCTCTTTCACTGCCTCAAAGGTGGCTGTGCTGGAGGCTGGCTGCCAGGGCCACCTTGTCCCAACAGGTTGGCCAGTCTGCCCTCAATCTGGCACAGGTGATCCTCATAGTCACAGTGCATGATCCTGCGCACCATCCCTAGTAGCTGTTGCTGGGTGACAACCCCCCCTCCACGCCTACTCCTGGGGGGGACAGGCCAAATCTCCTGAGGTGGTTCCACCCATAGCCGGTGCAGGGCCAGCAGAGGGGGCAGCACCAGTTTGGGTCTCAGATGTTCTGGGACCCGGTGTCACAGCTGGCTGAAGTAGGGTAGGTGGATCACCAGGAACTGGCCTACCCAGTTGAGCTATGGTGTTGAGGTATTTCAAAATGTATAGCTTATTAATGAACATAACATTTAGTTAGTTTTAACAGCATGCCAGAATAACCCAGCAACATCACATTGCATAGCATATGGAACACAACAAAGAGTGAGATAACAGTCAGTATAGTAACAGCATGCCAGTAACACTTATGGCATAAGCCAACAACATAGGTAATTTAACAATGTATGTTAGTATGCAACCATTGTAATACACAACAGTAATAAAACACAAGGCCCAACATAACATTTTGAAACAACAGATGTTAATATAAAATCATAACCAATGTATAACAATAATAAATAATGATGCAGATAAGGGGTGGGGAGCAAGATAAATACACTCCATTAATGCCAGTATAGGTTATATTGTTTGTAACAGCACTCTTATATACTCTACAGATCTACCCTTACTTTATGTATATGAGTGCCATATAGCTTCTGTAGCATGTACAGACCTCTCAAGCTATCTGCATGGGACAGTGTGGGCCAAGCTGTAACACCTATAAGTTCACAACTACAGGGGACTATTACATGTCAGGGGGACATATATTACTACCAAGGTGTACTGTGGATTTATGAAGCATGACTGTGCTATTCACATAACTCATGTCCATGATACATCTGTGACTGAAGGATTAGGCAACAGTGATCACAGTCCGTGACAGAGTGACACTTGAGAGACATGTATCGTGCATAGTACAGAGAGTTTATGGTTATCATACCCTCCTTGGCAGGCATGTAGTTAGACTATCAGCAGACATTCACATAAACAACAGGCTTACAGTTATACCAAGATTATACATGTTATTTATTGTATTAACTTTTATTTGTATTGTACTTGCTGCCATTATTTTCTGACATCTGATCACCTTGCTGAGCAATCCTGTTAAAACACTGGTACATTTGAACTCAGAAAGTTTTAACCCCATTCTAACTGCTACTACAGACATTTATTTACCTGTAAGTCCTGTGGGAGAATATCTGCTAACAATACATGACTGCTTCTGCAATATTTAATAGTACTTGTCACTGGATTTGAACTCCAGTTTGTGTGTGACAAAATGTACATCACACCTGTCATTTATCAAACTGAGCTACTGAGCCACTGCTGCATATTGATTGACTGATATGTGCCTAGAGCTCACCTGGTAACAAAGTATGACCTGGTAATAGAGGTAGAGTGTTATGCAAGACTGCAGTAACACTTGAACACACATGCATGAGATCCATGCATGACAGAGGTTGTAGGTGAATTGTGGATTAATACATGGAATGTAGGTGTAGGCAATAAACCCCTAGTGGGTGAGAATATCAGTGATATGTACAAACCATATCAGAGTGCTGGGTTGGCTACCTGCCCCATATACAGTTGCAGATGGTAGATTTGCAGACTACAGCTATTATAGTTTCATACTTGCCTGCAGCAGTGTATCTAAGAGCAGGAATGGATATACTTAAATGCAATGGTTATCATAAGACAATCCTGACATATACCATATACCCTGGGCTTTTCTATTATTTCTTCAGATCTTAGTACAGAACAAATATCATAATGCATTATATGTTCTCGTACAGCTCCACATCTAGAGTTTGGCAGACCACTTATTATTAGCTAACATCCAGTTACTTACTGGTATTGTTTGTGTTTGTACACCATAGCAGATGTAATACTCAATTTCATCACCAACAGCCCAAAATACACACATATTGCACAACACGGCTTTATTAGGGGAGACTTTGTGCAGTGATTGCTATATAT
The DNA here is from genome assembly GCF_019279795.1 of Protopterus annectens. Classification (NCBI taxonomy): domain Eukaryota; kingdom Metazoa; phylum Chordata; order Ceratodontiformes; family Protopteridae; genus Protopterus; species Protopterus annectens. The sequence goes on along the minus strand of NC_056734.1, from coordinate 722,840,568 downwards.
TTCCAGTCTTTATTGAAGAACAGTTCATGTAATGCAGGTGTTGTAATACAGCTGTAATTCCACACTTAATACAGTAGAAACATTTGTTTCCTTAGCATTATTACTGCACTAGAAACTTTATTTCCTTAACATTATCAAGTTTCATCCCTTCATCTTTATTGAACTGCACCTGATATTACTCACTTATTTCAGTCCAGGTCTATGACCACATTAATTGCAGTACAATCAAAACTGAATATACCTAATGGCAGGTACTAATTTACTCCTTCTTGTTTATATGACTATAGACTACAAGTTACATCTGTACTTACCACATTCATGGTGCAACCTGGCCAGACACCCTGCATGGGCCTCTAGGTAACGAGCTTTCTCCTATGCAGCTGTGGGTAGAAAAATACACCATTATGCATACCTGTCTATCACACATTCAGAGTAGGTTCTGGTAAAACATAATAACAATACTTACAAACTTGCAGGGTATTCTCATCTTGAGCATCTTGGACCTAGGTGGCCAAGAGATCCCCCTTACAATGCTTCTGGTCATCATAATGATGATGCATCTGATCACCTGTGTGGAGGATACCAGTTGCACTGGTGAAATTGCATGCCAGCTAGAGCCAGGCCTCCCACTTGTACTCTGATCCCTGGCAATGACCCTGCAGCAGCCGGACATCATGGTATATAATGAGGAATCCAACCATGACCCTGGACTCCAGAATGCCCCAATGCTGCACCCAGAAGCACACACCCTCTCCAACTCCTGCCATAGTTCCTGCCAAGTTCATACCCCAACAGGTTATGGCTGTATTCCCACCTATTGCACTTAAATATGGCTATTTTCTCACCCTTTACCACAATTGGGCCATTTTAAAAAAAATGCAGCGCTTTGCTTAGCATCACACAGACCCACAGAGCTCAGTTGAGCAGAGCTTCAACTGGAAATGCTGAGCAAAGCTAAGCAGTGTGTAAACCAGTTTAGCTGGGCTGAGCAATGCTTAAATGGGCATTGTTTAGCAGTCCTTCACACCACTTAGCAATGTGTAAACCAGCCAAGTACTGCTAAAACATTCCTGGTTCAAGCAGTGCTTGGCAAAGCTAAGCTGTGTGTTTAGCGGAGCTTATCTGGGCGCACCAAAGTGGGATTGAAATATAATGTTCATATTGTGTATTAAGAACATAACTGCCTAATAACATGTCTCTCCGTACATGGAATATTCAATCAAGAGATTAAGAATACTTGTCATAATGTGTATTTACAACATACATACTTAATAATCTGTCTGTGTATTCATACAAAATTCAATCAGGGATTTAATAGTGCTTCTCATAAATGTATATTTCCAAAGTAAATTTAATAACCTGCCTGTGCAATCAAACAAAATATTTAAGTAGGATTTGGATTAATTTCCATATGTGCATTTGCAAAATAACATGCCTATTGATTTGAGCCCTACACCTAATGCACATAAGGTTGTCATTTTAACCATTCGGCTACATGGATGTGAGTATTGCTGCTATACATTTATATATAACTCTCCACTATGTTTAAGCACTGGTGATCACCACAGTGCATCATGCAAACACAGTCTTCTGTGCTTAAATGTGACCTTTCCATTTGTAATTAAATGTATCTGGTTTCTGTTTTTAGATGTTTAGCACATGTCTGTTGCTGTGCACCACCCCCCGCAAACACACACAAAAAAACTTTTTATTACATATGCATACATTGATATCCAGCACTTTGACAGTGCAGGGATGTGTGTTACTCATCTCTGGACACAGTAACACACCTACACTGATTCAATAACCGTGTTACACAGCTCTACCTCAGTAACATGCCTTCATTATTATGCAAGGCGTGCTGCCAAAGGGGTTCCACATGCACGGCCACTGTACCTTCTATGTAGGCTTTACACGATGCCTACATGGATTTCATTAAATCCCCAATATTTACTTAATAAAGATGCAAATAAACTTTCATTAAAGAATTATTTGGTTTTAGCAGGTTTTGGATTTTGAGCTAAAAGAAGAGGCACCCTCATTTTATGGAAGAACTCACCACTAATGCCTAAAGTAAAAGATATCTATGCTGATAAAAATGGCCTGTTAAGCATTATTATAACTGAGTTAAACAGAAAACAATATACATTAGTGAAATCTTATTGGATTCCAGGGATTGGAGCTAAAGATGAAAAAATTACTTAGACACTCTAGTCTATTATATGACATGGCTGCTGATTTAAATTGTATTTTGTCAGACAAAGATTTCATGGCAAATAGAAAGCTGTGAATCACATATTCAGCCAAATACTTAATGAATTTTGTAAATCTAAGGAATTTAAAGGATATATATGAGCTAAGGAAAACAAACTCACTTCAATTTACCCATTATTCATATAGATATGGAACACAATCAAATACTGATAAAATTTTTGTCTCAAACTATCTGTTATCACATATCAGAGAAGTTTCAATAGTTTCATGTCCATTATCAGAACATAATGCTATAATCTTTAATATTATTTTAAAAACTGACAATTTAATACATCACAGAAGATTAGCAGAGCTCATTATAAAAATAAAAGGATATAAGGATTGGTATGCTAAAGAGATCAAAAATTTCCTCGAAATCTACATAAATGGTGAAGTAACTGACACTGGCCTGTGGGATTCACTAACATTACAAGCTGGTATATTAGTAAACAAGGGAATCTTACAAAAACTGAATACACTATAGGCCAAAATAGACACACTAAAGTTAAATCTAAAATCAAATGACATTATCAGTCAGTCTGAACTTGAAAACTTAAATACAAAATATGTTGAAATTCTAAATCATAAACTTTCCATAAACCTGGAAAAACTTAAACTCCAGGTATATTCAGTAAACTCTTTAAGCTTGCATAAACTTGTTCTTAGATCAAAGAAAATGAATAAGCTAAATTATATGAAGGAAACTATAACACATATAAATAATACAAAAGAAAGTAGGGCAGATATTAAAGGTATTCTTGAGGGCTTTAAAATATTTTATAAAAACATAAACAATAAAACAGACAACCTGGATAATGATGATATAGTTGAAACGTTTCTAAGGGAAAATATAAATAACAAAATAACAAAGGAACAAATAAAAGAAAGATAGACCATTCACTTTAACAGACATAAAGATGAAATAGAAAAGTTAAAACATACTAAAGTGCCAGGATTAGATGGTCTTATACCAGAATTATATAATATCTTACTGGATGATGCAGTTAAAATGTTAGATAAGGTCTATAGAGAAATAAAACAACTGCTGATGTCTCCCCATCATGGAAATATTCTCTTATATTACCTATTTTTAAACAAGATAAGGATCTTACAAAATGTTTATCATACAGACCCATTTCACTTTTAAATGTGGAGTAAAAGAGGTTCATGTCAATTTTAGCTTCTTCTTCTTCTTTTGGCTTTTCCCAGTTAGGGGTCACCACAGCGGATCACCTGTTTGCTCATGATTGGCAGTACAGTTTTACAGTGTCGAGTTGCCAGCCCGGCACCCAACCTTCCAAAGAAGGCACACACACACACACACACACACACACACACACACACACACACACACACACACACACACACACACACACACACACACACACACACACACACACACACACACACACACACACACACACACACACACCCTCACACATAGGGCCAATTTTTTAGTGTGTCCAATCCACCTACAGCATGTCTTTGGGATGTGGGAGGAAACCAGAGCACCAAGAGGAAACCCACACAACCACAGGGAGGACATGCAAACTCTGCACAGAAGGTACCCCAGCTGAGGATCAAACCAGAGAACCTCTTGCTGTGAGGTGACAATGCTAATCGCTGCACCATCTCGGCCGCAAATTAATTTACGTATACCTAAACTAATTAACAATGATCAAACTGGGTTTATTTTAAATTGACAAGTACGGGATATTATAATAAGAATACATGTTTTAATAGACTATGCAAATAAAAATAAAAAAGAACTTTCTATCATTAGTCCTGATTTAGATAAGGTTTTTGACTCAGTTAATTGGTCATACCTGTTTAAAATACTTAAAGAGTATAATTTCTGACCTGAGCTAATTGCATTAATTTCTAAGTTATACAATAACTCTTGTGATTATGTTAAAATAGGTTATTTTCTTTCTAATTCATTTAAATTACAAAAGGCACAAAACAAGGCTGTCCATTATCCCCTTTACTTTTTGGATTAGCTATAGAATCCTTTGCTAATAGTATTAGATCCAATAAGAACATGAATGGTGCCAAAATTAAAGAAGATTTCAAAATGAAGATTCAGCTCTTTGCAGATGATATTCTATTAACAATAGAAAATATAGAAAATTCAATAGAACATATAACTAGTTATATCAGTCAATTTGAAGAAATCTTAAACTTAAGATTTAACCACAATAAAACAAGTAATTATTAATTAATAAAAAATTAAAAAGCTCATACAAAAAATATTCTAACTTCAATTGGAATAGCAATCAAGTGAAATGCATTGGTATAACCATTATGTCTAACAGTAAAGAAATGATGCAAATAAACTTTCAAAAGGCTGTTGATAAAATTTTAAGTTTAGTCACAAATTGGAGCAAATACTTCTTTATCATGGTAGAATAATTAATGCTAATTAAGGTGGTAATTCTCCCTAAAATATTGTTTGTCATATAATCCTTAGTACTATCTCCACCAATAAAAGCATGATGAAGAAGATAAATAATATTCTACTTAATTTTTTTGGCATCCTAATAAACCAAGAGTTTCCTTTGATTGGCACAGAAACATTGGGATACTGGTGGAATAGGATTCTCGGATATTCAATTGTATGTGACTTCAACAACTGCAAAAGTTATAGCATTGTGGATGCATTCACCTTATGATTCAAAATGGAAACAAATAGATCAAGAAATATTATTAGTAAATAATAAATATATCACAACCAGTCATAAACCAATAGTCCCTAATAGTTTTATCTGGTTATTAAAAGATTTTGTATGTAAATGGAATTACACCATCTTCTCAAATTCCCTATTTAAATAGCATAATTTCCCCTTTCCAAAAGTTCACATATTCTAATCATTGTATTAATGACTTAATATTTTCTATGTTTCCAATTGCATATACAAATGACTGCTTAGAATATCATAACTTCAACAAAATGCTAGTATTGAAACAACAAAGTAACTTAATTTATTGGCATAAATTCTTAAATGGTACTGATATATATACTGTTGAAAATGTAAGGTCCAAATACAATCAAGATTCTGAGAACTGGTTAATTTTACAAATATTTAGAGACTTTATAAACACAGAGATAAATAAGATGTTTAATCTAGATAAGAAATTGTCTACACATTATTAAAATTCTTAAATATCAATAACAATGCAATGAAAAATAAATCATATTTGTCACAAATTTATAAAATCATTAAGTTAGATTTTGCATATTTAAACAATTTCTATCAGAACTATTCCTCAAAAATTAATAATGAAGACTTCTCTGAAGAATGTATTAAACTCTAAAGATAAAACCACATCTTCATTATACTGGAACATTTTCACTTGGAAATGCTTACACTGAGCTTTTGTCACTCCTAACAAAATTACAATTATGTATAAATAAATAGAATTAAATAATGGGGATGTGATCTGAAATAATAGCTGATTGGATATATATGGTATATGAATGTGAAGTCATCTCCCCTTTTTAGAAAGAAATTAATAACTTCATTCAAGCTCAATGGTCAGATATATGTAATATTTCTAAATCTTTAGTTTTATTTAATGCTCCCATTTGTAAGATAATTCCAAAAACTCAAGTGCCTCTTCTTTGATCTATTCTTGTTTTAGCCAGAAAAGTAATTATTACCAACTGGAAAATAAAATGTACCCATCTAGCGTTGAATTTATAAGTATGGCAAACATTTTTTGCAGTAGTGAATTGAGTACTGTAAAGATGAGAACTTCTAATACTACACATTCAGATAAAGCTTGGCTTACACTTAAGGACTTCCTTGAAAAATATTAATTGTTGTTGACGTTTAACTTTGATGCATTCATGTATTGATCAACTGTGGACCTATGTAAATAGTTATGTGTTTGTTTTGATTGATTTATCTATTGTTTTAAAACAAAAACAAATAAAATAAGGAACATCCTAAAATAGGAACATTTATCCAAAAAGGGGACATGTGGCACCCCTGTGTATATGGGATAATTACTCTGTGTAGGGGATAATTACTCTGTGTAGGTAAGAAAAGAGAATAAAAAGGATCAGTTCACCATTTGTTCCCACATGTTAATTTGTAATTAGTTCAACTTTTTTTCTTTTAAATCCATATACAACCCATTTACCCATTTTTACACATGGGGTTGGGCTATCACTTCAACAGTGACAATCATATGGAGCCAAGGTTCACTCTACCAGGTGGCTAACCTTGCCACAGCTGTTTTTCCATACCACACACTCACACCAATGGCTAGTTTAGAGCGTCCAATCCATCTACTGCATGTCTTTGGAAGGAAACGACATCACCCAGAGGAAACCCATGCACACACAGGGAGGATATGTATACTCCACACAGAAGGCACCCCATACTGCTGCACCACTTTGTCACCTATTTTCCTTAAATAAATAAAACATGCAACATTTTGTTAAAAACAAGGTTATTTTGTAGGTAAGCAAAATACAGAGCAAGAGCTGGTCTCCTAAAGGCTCTAAGTGTCCTAAGAGGGTAATGTGAGTTGTGGCTGAGGGGGCTGCCACTGCATGTGGGAGAATTGGAAGTATGTGTTACTTGTATTAGTGACCAGTTCTACTGTTTTTGTACCAGTCATGCAGACTGGACAAAAGATCTCATCTGAGCCTGTTGACACCATTACTTGCCTGAATATCTATTAGTGTAAAGTAAGCCATATGTAGAATTGGTACACTTTATTAATGGCCATGCCATAAGTCTATGCTATTTGATATACAGTGCATATTTGCTAATATATAACATATTGATATCAAAAGTAATTCAACTGCAAACCTATGAACCTGGATGTGACATGCCTTATCTTGGCAGACCATATCATCTATGATTTGTTTAAGAAATGCAATTTTTAAGTAAAATTATGGCTTTCAGGAAAAATCAAGAGTTTTGAAAATACATTTCTGCAGCTATTTTTTTTTTGGGGGGGGGCAGCCTGTATTTGTAAAGCAGTCATTGCCAGTTATTGCAATGTGCTATGTGTCTGCTTCTTCCTCTGAAATAAGATGAAACAGTGATTATGTTCATTAATATTAAAAGTATTTAAACCATGCTATGTATGCATAGTAGAATTTTAATTATGACCATATCAATGCAACAGTAAAACACCATTCTAGGTACCTTATCAGCTTGTCAGCACAGGCCAGATCTACATAAAAAGTATTTCAGAACATAGTTTTTAAAAACATTTATATCTATTTATAAATGAAACATATATGTGTATATATGTATATATATATATATATATATATATATATATATGGTTTATCAATGAAATATCGGCGTAGCATTGTACGCCTATGAACTGTTGGAACTACAGATGTTCGAATAGTTCATATGTGGGCAAGCTACTTAATCGAATGGTATATTTGCAAATGTACTGTGCATTCATAAATATAACATTTGATTATGTACAGGGATCACGGTACAGTGCAGTTAGGGAAATACATCCCTTCCCTCTCTGTAGTGTGATCTCGGAGTTGGACTATTTAGTTAGGGTGGGTGTGGGGATGCAGGGGGTCTTTCCCCCCTGTATAAATGGGATGTTAGGTTTAGGGGTTAGGGAGTTACGGCAAGGGTGGCATTGCTGTTAATGCCATAAACTGTCATTGTTGACATTTTCGGCATTAACAGCTTATTTTCGACAGCAGTGCTGTTAGGTTATGCGTACTTTTGGTGAAATAATTCACTGTTAGGTACCGTTTTTTTTTTATTAATTTTGACATTTCAATAGTAAGCCTATATATATATATATATATATATATATATATATATATATATATATATATATATATATATATATATATATATATATATATATATATATATATATATATATATATATATATATATATATATATATATATATATATATATATATATATATATATATATATATATATATATATATATATATATATATATATATGGGTCCCCTTCAGATAGTCAAACTTTTAAAAACTCGACTTTCATATCGCTGAGACCATATGATCGAGCTTTTAAATGCTCAACCGCTCTGAATGGAGATTTCCATATGGTATATTTAAGTAGCCGGGGGTGCAGGGCTTGCCCCCCTGCAAGACACATTTAGTTTTTCTTTTGTTTTTTGTATTTATTTATTTTTTTACATGGATGATGTTTCAAATGTTCGATCATATGGTCTCGGCCATATGAAAGTCGAACATTTGAGATGTCAATCATGTAAAGTAGGCCCATATATATATATATATATATATATATATATATATATATATATATGTGTGTGTGTGTGTGTGTGTGTGTGTGTGTGTGTGTGTGTGTGTGTGTGTGTGTGTGTGTGTGTGTGTGTGTGTGTGTGTGTGTGTGTGTGTGTGTGTGTGTGTGTGTGTGTGTGTGTGTGTGTATGGTTCTCCTTTAAATAATTCAAGAACCAAAACGGTGGCTCTCTTAACAGCAGACAACAACAATGAAACATTCAAAAGTGTGAACTCCTGAAAGGTGAATTTTGCCTCCGGGAAACTAATCACTTGGCCACCACTGACAAAACAAAATAAAACCCACCAAACCCACACCCCCATGTGGGAGGCTGTACCCCTCACCCCCCAACTAAATATTAGAACTCTGACATCACACTACAGTGGAGAAAAGGGCAAAGGTCGTCAGTGGTGGTCAAGTGGTTAGTTTCCCAGAGGCAAAATTTGCTGTTCCAGGAGTTCAGTGTTTTGAATGTTTCATTGTTGTCATTTGCCTACGTGAGTCAATGTTTTTGTTCAAGAGGAACCATATAAATATATGTATAGGTGTCAAAGGAAAAAACTTCAAAGACCAATACATGTAAGGTTCAGTTAAGGTACTTTTAATTTACTTGCCGCAAGGAGACAAAAACATGCAAATACAAGGATTTGTCTAACTATTAAAAGGAAGTATGTTCATTCTTATACTGTTTTACAAGACATGGCCTTCTAAGCTGACGTAATCAAACACAACTTTTAGCATTGTTCTACAGCAGATGTTGCTCAGATTTTCTGCTGACATGGCTAGATTTGTTTGAAACTTTTGAGAAAAACAACCTGGCCTTGGTGACCATTAATCCGTTTACAAGCGTCTATTGTACAATGTTACATTTCAATGTACTTTTCTAACTCAGATACAAGCAAATGCTGATTGCAGGTCATATTTTCAAGCAGGCTTTGTACTAATTAGCTGTAACTTCTACAGCTGTGTGTTTTCTCATAGCACAGCGTAACTTCTTGTCTAAGTTTCATACAAGTAGTATTGTTCTACTCATTATTTTCCCAACGCAAGCAGAAATCACCTGCTTCTCAGTAAATTTCCAAGGCACAAGCAAGATTTTAGCTAACAATACAAGGTCAGAAAGCATCTGCAGTTTGTACAGATTCATGCAGTATGAAATAGAATAAATGTGTTAACCCTTTTCAAACTCTAAATGCACTAAGCATATTGCTAATACACACAATAATACATATTTTTTCTAACATTTCCCCCCGTTAATACTTTTATTCTACTTTCAAAATAAGCATAAACAGTTTGTTTTCTTCTCCTAACCTCGTCCACTCAGGGTTTGCAGTCAAGAGAGTCATTCAGTTTAAACTTATGAAAGCATTTTTAGTCTTTTAACAGTTCTTCAAACTCAGTACTTTGATATAAGGTTTCAGTAACTGACATGTCTACAAGGTCTTTAATCAGTCTTTTCATGCACGGAATACCACAACAAACACATACTCCCAGTAGGAGCATACCTACACAAATGGCAATCAGGATGTTCATTAGGATGGTACCCTACCCCCCAAACCATTTCTGGAAAAAGTCCATCAGTAGGTTTGGGCCTGGTTTGGTCATGGCCGACACTTGCTGAATTACCTCAAGATGATTGTCTATCTCGTGTTTATGGTCAGGAATATACGAACAGCATTCTTCTTGGATTAAAGTGCGCGTAAAACCTCTCGCCACTAGGGTTGCCACTAGGGTCGCCATGCGGTTTTGGAGCACTACAGTTCTCATAGCATTCAGTTCATCAGTCACCAATTCGAGAGCAGAAAAAGTTGCATTGCTCATCACTTCGAGAAGTTTTGACAGTTTTCTCAGCTCCCAGATCGATTTCACTGCTCCATATGCTGATAATATGCCTGCCCACGATATAACGCTATCGCTCAAGTCCATGTGTGTCAGCCCTTTGCCTAGAGAGTGATGGTCTTTCCAACTTGCATCGATTTGTCCCACTGGATTTACAAGTTTCTTGACGACCTCTCGGACATTTCAAATTTTTCCTCGAGGCAAAACTGCAATGTGTCGTATGGCCGGAATCAAGTAACCCAAAAAACAACTGCCGGACCAATTCTCAGGTAACCGTTTGTATGCCTTTCTGCCACACACAAAATAACAGTCCTCTACTTTAGTAGTAACCTTGCTATGAATATACACTCGCCCTGCATGAAACATTTTTCTATCAATTGTAGACAGCTGTTTATAAAGAACAGAATTATGTTTTACTTCATCAAGTGTTTTGTGCATCAATCCAATAAATTAATCATAGTTTGTATTACAATATAAGATCTACATTGTTGCTTTAAGTGTAACATCTATAACGAACAGTCACATTGCAATTGCTCCAACCCACCTGAACAGTATCATTTTTATAAAAACCCACAGTTCCCTTTTGTGGAACAGACAAATGCAATGCTATTTTATCTTGGGCTGTAATGATTGCGGTATCATAAATCAAGTTCTCCCAGGTCTAATTGACCCCTAGGGGGACCGTAGTCATTAATAACCCCCCCCCCCGTATGCTATCGGCAAAGCTGTACAAATCCAGCAATTTGAAACATTGAAAGTCTCAGCATACACATATTTAATTGCCTGGTAAGTGTTAAAGTTTGGATGCCAGCTTATGAGTAATGCTTCACGTTTATTCAGTTCAGTCTGTGTGGCTGGGAAAAGGAAAGGCCACAACAAAAAGATTATTGTCACTAGTACAGTTAACAGGATGATAATGCAATACTTCTGAGGAAAGGGTTGTTCTGCATTCCTGTTTCTTCTGGACTCTATCATTTTTGCTCTTGGCATGTAACAAGATCTTTGTCCAGTTCAAAGTTTTTAACTAATTTACAGTGCATCAAGTGGATCCAGGAGGCACGCTCTGCAGTTTTGACTGCAGTGGGTGTTGACAAAAGCACTTGATGTGGACCTTCCCACTTTGGAGACACCCAATTCTTTCTCTTAACTATCTTCAGCCAGATCCACGCTCCAGGGGGCACTGCCACTTCTGATGGTCTGGTTCGTTCTTTATCTGAAACAAAATTTAACTGCAACAAATGTTTAGAATTTAACAAATTTTGCATGTACTCAGCCAGTGTACTGTCAGTTTCCTGGTCTGCGGGCATGAGAGATTTCCACTGAGGTATATAATAAGCCCTTCCAAAGAGTTTTTCGAAAGGAGTCAATCCTTTTGCAATTGGAACAGTTCTCATGCTCAACAGTACCAGGGGCAGACAGTACACCAAATTTCTCTGCGTTTCTACTATCAACTTCCTTAGCTTATTCTTTAAAATCCCATCATGCCTCTCTACTAGCCCTGCAGATTGAGGGTGATACGCACAATGATTTTTTTAGGGAAATGCCAAAATGTCTGCTTAACTGCTGTATGGTCTGGTTCACGAAGTGTGTGCCTTTGTCACTGTAGATCCTTTCCGGAATGCCAAATCTAGGGATGATTTCTTTAACAAGAACTTTGGCCACAGTCATAGCATCTGGATTTTTAGTCGGAAAGGCTTCCACCCATCTGGAAAACATATCTACAATGACAAGACATTACTTCTTATTTTCACATTTATTCAGCTCTATGAAATCCATACAGATAGTATGAAACAGATACGGTGGTGTAGGGAAACTCCCTTGCTTGGGCTTTAACTCCCCTTGTGCATGATGTTTATTACAGATGTGGCATAACGAACAAAATTTTTTAGAGTAATTTGTAAATCCATACGTCGTGAACACTTGGTTCACCAGCTGTACCATCCCCCCTGTTGAGACATGGCACTGCCCATGGCTCAACAAAGCTGCATATCTAAACAAATTAGATGGCAATATTGGTTTTCTTTCTTTAGAGATGTACAGCCCCTTTTCAAGAATTGCTCCTCGTTTTATCCATCTTTGTTTTTCAGCTTGCGTAGTAAGTGTCTGCATTGTCTTTAACATTTCTAAGTCTAAAATCTCAGAGGGTTGTAATTCCTCATTCAAAAGAAATGCTTCTGAAGCTGCCTGCTTTGCAGCTGTATCAGCTCTCACATTACCTTTTGAAATCCTGTCCTGTTGCTTAGTATAAGCTGTGCATTTACAAATAGCTACTTTCTGAGGTAACTGAATAGATTCTAAATGATCTAAAATAAACTGTGCATGATTAATTGGTTTGCCAGTAGATGTTATCATTCCTCGATTTTTCCACTGTTGCGCAAAAACATGTACAGTAGAAAAAGCATACTGGCTGTCAGTAAAAATGTTCACACATTTACCCTTTGCTAAGGTACATGCCCGTGTCAAGGCAATCAATTCTGCTGCCTGTGCAGATAAATTGTGTGGTAAAGATTTCACTTCTATAATGTCAGTATCAGAAACTACTGCATATCCTACTAGGTTCTGTCCTGCAGGACCCCTTTTGCATGAGCCATCCATGTAGTATGTCACCTCGGCATCATCCAAGGGAACATCCATAAGATCTTTTCTAGGCAATGTCTTTTGCTCAATCACCTGCAGGCAGCTGTGTGGTGTGCCATATGCAGGGGTTGGGAGCAAGGTAGAAGGGTTCAAAGTCGTACATCGTTCAATCGTCATATGAGGTTGGCTCAACAGTATAGTCATACAGGAAAGTTGCCTAGCAGGGGAAAGATATGCTACCTTCTCTTGCAGTAAAATAATTGCGACTGCATGAAGCACTCTCAATGTGAGAGGGTGGAACAACACTACTGAGGCTGAAGCCTGTACTGCCATTGCAGCTGCAACTACTGCTTGTACACAGTGAGGTAAAGACCGTGCTACTGGGTCCAGTTGTGATGAATAATAAGCAATAGGGTGTTGCTTGTCCCCATGCTGCTGTGTTAACACTGATGTCATATAACCTTGCTTACAATCTACAGTTTGGAAAAAACATTTACGATAGTTTGGTAATCCCAAAATTAACGAGGACGCTATTAACTGTTTCAGTTTGCAGAAAGCAGATTCTGCTTCTGGTGTCCATTGTAACAAATCCTGTGCTGCCATAGGCTTTTTATAAATCAGGTTAGTCAACGGTGCAGATTCCAAGGCATAGTTTGGAATCCAACTCCAACAAAAATTAGTCGTACCAAGGAAGGACATAATAATAAGGACATAGTGGGTTTTGGTGCTTGCAAAATCACTATTTTTCTGTCCTCATCTAATGTCCTACCTTCCTTGGATATCACATATCCTAGGTATTTAACTTGTTTTTTCCAAAGCTGCAGTTTATTCTTGTTTACTTTATGTCCTTCAGTGGCTAAAAATTGTAATAGCGCTATAGTGTCTTCTTTACAATCTTGCTGGGTGGGGGACGCCAGCAGGATATCATCAACATAAAGCAAAATCTGGCTACCTCTTGGTGGGGTAAATCCCGCCAAGTTGCTTGCCATTTCTTGTGAGAATATTGTTGGACTTTCACAATACCCCTGTGGTAGTCACAGATATGTATACCTTTTCCCTGAAATGTGAATGCAAACCAATGCTGACTGTCAGGGTGTATCAGTATCAAAAAGAATGCATTGCTGATATCTACCACAGAAAAATATTTCTGTTGAGGTTTTAAATCATTCAACAGGGTGTGTGGGTCTGGCACTGTAGGTGCCCTTGGTATCACTGCATCATTTACAGCTTGTAAATCTTGGACCATACGCCACTCTCCATTTGCTTTCTTAACAGGAAATAAGGGTGTGTTACATGGTGAATCAGAAGATTCCACCAGCACCCCTTCCTTAAGTAAAGCTGCTATAATAGGTTTGATTCCTACCTCTGCATCTTTTCTTAAGGGATACTTTCTTTTTTGTGGTCTAAATGCTGACTTTGGCATTATAGTAACTGGTCCCGCTGTACGAATAAGTCCTACATCTGATTTTCCTGCTGACCAGAGATTTTCTGGTGTATTCTGTAAGGCATTCTCTTCCTCTTTCAATAGGAGTGCTAATCAGCTGTCCTTGCTAAACTGCAAGTGTACAGCTGGGTGGGTCTGAGTTATCCATTTCAACTTCTGCATTTGTATTCCCTGTTCTGACAGTTCTAACTCTGTCTGTTTCTCTCATCTCGTGACTTTTTCTCCTAAGTCTACCCATTTTACCTTCTTGTCCTTAGTTAAGCTAACATGTGGTAATCGATTAGATTTATAGAGTGCAAAGAACTCCTGGGGCAATGAACAGATGGCTACACTGTTCCCTTCTGTGTCCCAGTACAGGTTACGTAATATCAATCTGTTTGCACGATTTTCAAACAATTCTTGCTCATATTCCTTATCAGGTCCTGGTGTATTCCTGCCCCTGGACCAGTCATAACCAAGTCCTGGCTGTACCAATAGCACGTTTTACCCTCCGTTTGCACTGCAAAGGTATCAGTTTGTCGCTGTGCTTCCATACCCTGCATAGTTGGAACTACTGCTATACCAAATAGCTGCATAAGGTCTCTGCCCAAGAGGTTTACTGGGCATTTTGCAGAAACAACAATTTTGCTTTTCTGGGTCAATCCTGAAACAGGATCAGTTATTGCAATATGGGAGAGGGGCTCCCAATAGAGCTGTCCATTAGCTGCTTTCACTAGTATGTAATCAGGTGACTCTGAGTTCTCTGGCAGCTTGGAGGGATGTATCCGGGTCCATGATGCCCCTTAGTCACACAAGAATCTGACTTCCCTCCCTCCTACCAGGACTGTAACTTCTGGTTTCGTGTCTGCTAAATAGAACTCTAAGCTCAATAAAGCCAAATGTAATATTTCATTTTCTTCGCTATCCGTGACTTCTTGCACTTCCTCTATTTCTTCTGTCACATTCTCTACTCCCTCTATCACATTCTCATTTGTCCTTTCTCTGCTATCCCCTTCTAGTGATTCCTGACTATCATATAGTCAGTCCTCACCCTCCTTATCCTCCGTGGTTGCCTTCTTGTTTTTCTTGCAATCCCTTGCCAAGTGTCCCTTCTTACCGCATTTAAAACATTCACCCCTTTTCTTTTGCACTTCAAAGTCCTCTGATCACTGATCAGATTGTTTGTTTCCCTGGGCATTTCTCTTGCCCTTTTTCTCGGGCTGTACTACATAAACTTCTGCTCCATCTTCCAGAGAAAATACTTGGGCTTTCTTTTTCTTTTTGCTATTAAAATGCCTTTCGGCATGCCTAGCATATTCAAGTAATGACTGTAATCTGCTTGTACGATGATCTACCATGTGCTTTGTAATAAAGCTGCTGATGGGTGCAATACTGCCTTTCAAAAATGCATTCTTTAACTGCTGCTCATATGGGGAATCATGTGTCTGATCTTCAGGAACCTGCATTCCACAATGGTTATTAAAACATTCTAATAGTCTGGCATAATATCTGTCAATAGCTTCAACTTCCTGTTGGATGCATTGATTAATGCAAGTCCAGTCTGCCCTAGGCTTCCATTTCTCAGAGATTTGGTCTGTAAGACCTTTCACTCTGTTGTCTAATTCAGCGCTACTATGTGGGAGGGGCCTGAGCTTAGCATCACGGAGATTCCAGTCGCCACTAATCATGTGCCAATCTGGTCCCACAATTTGTCTGACTACTTTTTCTACCACTTCTCCGTTTAAATTATAACTTGGCCTCATTCCTTGCAAATCTTCTAAGAACTTTCTAAAATTAACTTTTGGATGGGGAATTCCCTC
Organism: Protopterus annectens; assembly: GCF_019279795.1. Classification (NCBI taxonomy): domain Eukaryota; kingdom Metazoa; phylum Chordata; order Ceratodontiformes; family Protopteridae; genus Protopterus; species Protopterus annectens. The sequence continues at coordinate 722,824,378 of NC_056734.1, read as the reverse complement.
AGTGGCTTTCCGGATGTCTTCTGGAGTACAGGGTCTATACACTAGAATAGTTGGGTCCTGACCTTCTTGCCCTGCCTGAGGATTAGGTACTTCTATAAGTGGGCATATTTCTTCTTCACTCATAAATCATGAATTTCTACCCATTTGATATAACTCAACGTCTCCTTTTGAGATTCCTGCCCGTATTCGAGACCTGGTCTCGACGGGATCTCTAATAAACGGTGTTGCTTTTGTAGTGTCTCTACTTACAGTGACAGCAGGATATCGCAGGGGTGGACTAACTTGTTCACTTGCCTCCTATTCTGGTAAGGGAGGTGGAGGGGCTGATGCTATTACTAAGTTATTATCCTCCTTATCTAAAAACATTGCTTTTGAATTATTATTTTTCTGTTCCCTTCGGTTTACTTCCTCAACCCACCTGTGTGACTGAGGAATTCCTAATTGACGTTGCTTTTTTACCTGACCTTTAGAATCAGTTTTAAGCTGTCTTATAAGTTTGACAAGTGAGGATTTTTCTAATTTACCATCAAATTCATACTTATTAACCCATTTTGAGTAGTATTTAATATTATCAGCACGCTGCGACTGCATGTATTTTGCGTCTTCGGTTAACGGCAGATTTTGGGACCTTTTTGTACAATTATTACCCATTTTATTCTACCCTTTTAATCATTACGTAACACCTTATTTTTAACGTGGTACCACAGATGTTTTTATAGTCTCTTCAGAATGACTGCTTACCTGATCTGTTTCCCTGATCTATGACAAGACAGTAATCTTTCTGTCCCTGACTTATAAACAAAGTCTCTAACAGAACAAATACAAATCTAGTCCCTGATCTAAAACAGAAAAAAGAAAGTGGATTCACCTTACCTGAGCCTTCGTGATTGATCACCTGGTTCGAGTAAACCCATCCTTCAGTCAGAGATCAGAAAGTGGCTGGCCTCTTTTGTATGACAATTCAGTCGGAGGGCTTTTCAAATAAGAAGAACCGATGTGGTTTCTTCCCCATACGGTTTCAAGCCACCTGGCCTGTCTGATCCGAGGCGAAGTGAGGGTTTCCGGTCCGAAGGACCAATCTGTCAAAGGAAAAAACTTCAAAGACCAATACACATAAGGTTCAGTTAAGGCACTTTTAATTTACCTGCCGCAAGGAGACAAAAACATGCAAATACAAGGATTTGTCTAATTATTAACAGGAAGTATGTTCATTCTTATACTGCTTTACAAGACATGGCCTTCTAAGCTGACGTAATCAAACACAACTTTTAGCATTGTTCTACAGCAGATGTTGCTCAGATTTTCTGCTGACATGACTAGATTTGTGAGAAACTTTTGAGAAAAACAACCTGGCCTTGGTGATCATTAATCCGTTTACAAGCGTCAGTTGTACAGTGTTACATTTCAAGGTACTTTTCTAACTCAGATACAAGCAAATGCTGATTGCAGTTCATATTTTCAAGCAGGCTTTGTACTAATTATCTGTAACTTCTACAGCTGTGTGTTTTCTCATAGCACAGTGGAACTTCTTGTCTAAGTTTCATACAAGTAGTATTGTTCTATTCATTATTTTCCCAACGCAAGCAGAAATCACCTGCTTCTCAGTAAACTTCCAAGGCACAAGCAAGATTTTAGCTAACAATACAAGGTCAGAAAGCATCTGCAGTTTGTACAGATAATTGCAGTATGAAATAGAATAAATGTGTTAGCCCTTTTCAAGCTCTAAATGCACTAGGCATATTGCTAATGCACACATTAATACATATTTTTCTAACAATAGGATATCCTCCTTCTTCCACCACACGTGTCGCTGTCAACACTGTTAATATCTACTTCTGTTTCCTTACTCTTGTCATGTTCAGTTCTAGTAATTCTTTCTTCTGTCTCTATTAACATAGCTAATCATTTTTTTTTTTCAAAAGCATTCTGTCTACCTGAACTCTTTTTCCCTCTTTTGCTCATTTTAGTCTCTTATTTTATAAGTATGTAAATGATTATCACGTTAACTTGTAGAATATTTACTTACCCATGATGACCTACTTCATTAAATATTATTCCCCTTAACTTGTACTTCTACACTGTAATGCAGATCAAGCACTTAAATTTGACTTTCATATGTAAAACCATATGGCATGTGTGTACATGTTTTGCCATGTTAATTACTATAATACATTCTGGCATTGTATTGTAAATGCATTTACAATGCTTGTCCATGTTTTTGTATCACATTAAATACTACTATACATCTGTAATTTGTTCTGTAGAGGTTTTTCTACCAGGCCATCTGCTGAAAGGGGGCTCTTATGCCCAGTCAGACTGCTCCTGGCAACAAAAATAAAATAAATAAACAGTGAGCTCCAACAGCGCATATGAGTACAAAGGCTGTAGGAGGACTTTAGAAAGGAATTCCTGTTATAGTATGTGTTCCAGTTTACTTATCAAAGATAATGAGTTTCAAGTATTTTGTCAGTTTACATCGGCAAGTGCAAATATTGAAGACAATGAAACTGTGTGACCTTTCACTTTTCTGACACACAGAATGACTAAACCTGAATAAGTCTTTTTAAGCTTTAATGCAAATAATGGTTAATTATCAATGTCTGAAACTTCAACATCACAGTGAAAAGGATAATGCCTGCAGGACTGGATCTGCTGTGACACAAAGGAAATACTGCCAACCCAGCTAGCTGAAATTTTGTAAATAATTATATGTCATTTGTGAATATCAGCATGATGCAATTGCTTGTGTTACAAATGTATTACAACTATATGTTATGTGTATATTAAACTGCTACAAAAGTATGTGTGGAACAGGGTTTGTACAGTACTGTGCTTCAAAGATATATTCACAGTGCACCCTACTGGAACATAAAAGATTAACTTGCAAAACTTAAGAATAGTTCAGATTAAGTTACTTTATAGCTGGGCCATAAACAAGATATGTTATCGACCAGTTTCAATGCAGAAGAAGACACAATATCTGGACCAGGAAGTATTTTGTATTGTCTTGGAATAGAAGTAATTACTAAGTTTAAAATGTAAAAGTGTTTTATTGTTTTACAACTTCCAAGATCTGCAAATATCTGAGAGCTATGTATTTTTCACATGGAGACGTCAAATGCTACAATAGGGGGGTGTTAGCCTGGGAACTGAAGTCAGGTGACAAAAAGTGATGTTACCCAAGCTAACCCAGTAGTGATGTTTGATATTAATTTAAGAACTCTCTCAGAGAGAATGGGCATTTTGTATTTTATCTTTGACCTGGAAACATCCACTCATCATCACCATCTGCGCTTGCCTTGCTCTGTAAGTTTTTTTAGGGCATAGTAACTCTTTAAGATATAGTTAGGACTATAGCAAAGATTAACTTAGATGTGTTCTTTATTTGAGACTGTCCTGCAATGTTGTTTTAAATACTTCCTGTGATTTTGAACTCTGAAGTTACTGTGTTGATATACTGAGCATTGTCTTGTTCTTTTATTATTATTTATTATTAAATATATTTAAACCTATCTTTGTGGCTGATATTTACGAAACATATTTAAGCTCTGAGAGTACTTGCATAGGTATTTGGTGGTACTGTAGAGGCCACTCTAAGATAGCCTTGCTCTTGGTCAGACAACTATTTGGATTAATAGTAACATTGCACAGTAGGATTGGACACCCATTGTTATGGGCCTTAAAAGTAGATAATGAGTGGTTGGTGGGAGAGGAAACTACCCTATAGTCTGGGCAGAAGGGGGCATAGCTAGTAAACCTGTGCCAGGCTTTCCCAGGAGTGTGTCTATGTTTGCATATAAATCAAACCTCAAAGAGTGTGTGTGTGTCAGCTAATTTGGCAGGGACATGAAGCACTGGTTGGACAGAGAAGGTGCTGGAGGTTTTGGCTTGGCCACTCAACTGAGATCTCAACTCTATAGCCTTGCCAGTGGGGAGTCTTACTGGGGATGTGGAGAAAGAGGGAGAAAGCAGCTCCAGACTGACTCTGGTCTCTGTATGATCTTAAGGGAAATTGCACTTTACTGTGACTATACTTGTCATCCTCCCAGTGTGTACGTCCCCTAGCTGTTGCCAGTGGTGAGGATTGAGGCGCCTTGAATACTGGGTCAGTAAAGGAGCGTCACATATTAATTGGTTTGCAGTGGTGGGATAGCCACATCACATATTAATTGGCTTGTAGTGGTATGGATACTGAATTCCTGTAGCCTGCGAACAGTGGTCACTAAGGCAGGTGTTTGTACTCTCAATCAGCCACACATTGAACATTCAGAGTTTCATATCACAATTGTTTTATTTTTTTTTTTGGTAGCTTAGTTAGTCAGGGAGAGCAAGCAAGATTGTTAGTAGAGGAGTATGGCAAGCTGACAAGGAGACACCCCCAGATTCTCAAAAGCTTGCACAGAGTGCAAGATTGGTGCAGGAGCTCAAGCAGGCAATATGTCTGTTGTGCGATCCAGGAACAACTTGCAAGGGCATGCACAAGAGCTCCTGCACTAATCCTGCACGGTCGAAGCCCTTGTATGCAAATCATCCCATTTTCATGAGAAATCCATGCAAATGAGGTAATTTTGTGATCCAGGAAGCTTTTGACTGTCAGTGCAGGACTAGTGCAATCTGTAGAAATGTAGTTGGTTAGTAACCGAGTACATTTCTGCAAAATCCAGAACGGGGCTATGACAGCTCCAAATAATGGCTGCATATCATGTTGTAAGTATGCCAATGGTCAAGTATAAGGCCATTGGCATTGCAAACAATACAAAAAAATAAAAAATCAACTTTTATTTTTTTAGCCGATCTCGGCCGTTTAAGCGTAGGGCAGTGTGCAGGGGGGAATTAATAAAATAAACCTAAAATAAGCATTCTAACTAAAATCAGTATTCTGCCATGCAAATCAATGGCAGGCAGAAGACAACTTGACCAGTGAGTAGTGGTTGCTAAGGGGGAGGCTCAGTTTGAGATATGTAACTATGCATTAGCAGGCAATCCTATGCAAATGAGGGGAAGGATAGTAGAATCCCAGTTTTCCCCAGCATGTGAGTCAGGTCCCAACAGTGTAAAAGTAGAAAGGGTAGGTTGCATCATGGGGGTGTGTGTCAGGCATACTGTAAGCGGATTGGAGCCCTGTGGCTCGGGTTTGCTCCTAGCTTAGCACAACTAAGCTATGGGGAGTGTCTAAACCTGCCTAGCACTCTTTACAAAGCCTAAGCAGATGTGTGTGCCGTGCACCAGGTTTTACAGGAGGAAAACAAAAGTTAAACAGGAAATAGCAGCAATGTGCACATTTGAGCACTCTGTTTGTGCGGCTAGCACACAGGCTTAAACAGGAAGGGAATGGGAAGGGAAAACAGCAGTAGGAAGGTAATCTAGGAGAACTAGTATAGCTGGCAGGTGAAATGTATCAGAAGCAGCCAATTACACCGGCAGCAGACCAGCCCAGAACACTACTATAAACTATGCAAACACCTACCCTTCTGTTTTTTTCCACACTCTACACCACCAGTGTATACAAGTGGGGAGATTTTAGCAAACAAATCTACAAAATGAGAAGGGCTGCAGCAGGCAACATAGAACAACTTGTGCAAGAGGCTGAGGGTGGTAAGGATGTGAATACTGCTGATCAACCCGCAGTGAGGAGACGGAGAAGAGTGTACAGATCCAGGGTAACCTACCAGGGGCTACATGAACTGGAGATAGTGGAGTGCTGTACGGTGGACAGAGACCTCCTACAGCAAATTGTCAAGCTGTGCCGGCCACACCTGACACACCAAACTGACCGAGGGGAACCCATCCCAGTGGATACCAAGGTATGTGTAGGCCTAGCAATACTAGCCACAGGTACCTCACAAAGCTCAACTGGGGATATCATGGGGATCTCACAGGCATCAGCATTCAGAGTATTCCACCAGTTCCTGGATGCCATGTCAGTACATGCCAGTGAGCACTTATATTTTGTCAACACCCGTGAGGTGTTGGCCAGCAATATGTGTCTCTTCCACCAATTAGCAGAATACCCTGAGGTAGTGGGTGCTAGGTGCTATAGACTGCACGCACATATACATCAAAGCACCACCTGGTGATCAGGGTAGGGCCTACATCAACCGCAGGGGAATCCCCTCCATCAACTGCCGAGTTGTCTGTGATGCCCAGGGTATTATAATGAATGTGTGTGCTGGATAACCTGGAAGCTATGACGATTCTCACATATGGCATCTGATACAGCTGTACCAGAGATTTGCGCCAATGGGGACATCCCCTACGGTCACCTAGTGGGGGATGCTGGTTACACACTGGAGCCATGGCTGATGACACCCATCAGAAATGCACACACACCTGAACAAGAACGCCATAATGAGGCACATGCACAGACCAGACTTATAATAGAGCATGTCTTTGGGATGATCAGGTCATGGTTCTGGTGTCTGGACACATCCGGTGGAGCCTTGCAGTACTCACCAGCTACATGTACCCAAATTGTTATGGTATGTGCCATACTACACAATATGATCCTGTGGAAACAGCTACAGTAGGAACAGCACGGGGCAAGGCCACACAGCCCACCACCAATGCCAAGACCTGCACAGGTACAGAGTGACTCAGAGGAGGAACATCCTCAGCCTGCCCCAGTAGGCAGATGGAGGCATGCCGAGTAAGCCAAGGCTGCGGTAAAGAGACAATGCATAGCACATACACTGACACAGTAGGGATGCAGGGAATGACATCTCTCTCTCTGACTCACACATACAATAAAAGGGATGCCAAACATGACAATACCTGTGCTCAACCATGTATAGGGAGTGTACTATGTGCATACAACATAGGCAGCCCTTTAGCACCATCCGCAAGTCTAGCACACCCTCAAGGTAAGTCAATCAACTTACCAATTGCCAAATAGAGTAGAATGTGTCATTACCTGTATCTATGGTATGGATGTGAGCATGCAAGGGAATTGGATGGCTGACTGTGATGGCAGCATACAGTAAATAACCATAGTGGCACCGTGACATCTGTAACACATACTGGACTCACCATAGTAGCCAGTACTCCACAGGGTGACAAAACCCACTGTAGAAAATGTGCTGAGCAACATGTGTGTCCATATGACTCACACATGCCAGTCAGGGCGGTTCACATACCCAACAACAGTCTCAGCCAGCAGGGCAGGTGTAAACAAACACAAACAGAGCCTGTGCTATGGCCCCTGAATGATGACTATGATTAACCTCCCCCTCAGGCCTATACAGACAGATTGCAGCAGGTCAGGCAGTGGGATATTAGTTCCGAAGGGTAGGAAGTCAGACACTAATATGTAGGGCAACCAAAGCTACGATCTGTAGTACACTGGTATGCCTCTAGTCAGCATGATAGGTAAGAATACAGAATGAAATGGAGTACCTGACATACCTGTACAGTCATAGCGAATGTATACAGGTGTCAGGTGTGCCCCCCAATCCTGTGTAGACATGTAGAAATAGTCAGGTGTGCCTCGCTATCCTACATAGTAATGTAATAACAATCAGGTGTGCTCCCTGCAATCCTCTGTAGAAATATAGCAATAGTCAGGTGTGCCCCCCATCCTATGTATAAACGTAATAACTGTCAGGTGTGCCCCCCACTCCTGTGTAGAAATGTAGAAATAGTCAGGTGTGCCCCCCTGCTATGCAGAATTGTAGTAACAGTCAAAGCGAAATGATCGATGGATACCCTGCAGAGACAGCATGCTACCTGTCAGTGTAGAACACAAAGGTCAGCACTGCAGCACAAACTACCTGGACATGATCCACACATGCAATACAGATGGCCATGCTGGGCATGCTCACACACTTAGAGAAATGAAGGCAATGTCAGTCAACAACATACTGAAAGGTCATACTGGGCATGCTCACACACTTAAACACATGAAGACCATGTCTGCAAACACCAGTGGACCAGACATATCTGGCAGTTGCAGTTGTTAGTGAAGACACGTGTCAGTATGCACCACTCATGCCTTGCACACACACTGGATAGGAATACAGACATATATGTCAGGACAACACACTATAATAAGCCAAAGGTAGATGTAGATAGATGTGTGGAAGAGGGTGACTGTGACACGGAGTCATCCAGGCCTGTTCCACCCAGCACACAGCCAAAGGGCTCCAAACACATGAGGTGCAGATGTCACTCACTGCAGATACTAGCCACCAGTATCTGTCAGCATTACAGACTATGTTGTGCACGTGTCAGCTGTGCAACAGGACTGTACTAGGAAGTAGTCATCTAGCAGATGTATACACGTACCTGTGAAATATGACCCTGTGTGTGCCTGCATGTGGTTTGTCAACCCCTAGATGAATGGGTTATGGCCCATGCACACACACTGCCCTCCCCATAGCCCTACTATGACAAGCCTGCTGAGGTCATCCAATGTGAAATATACCTTTGGGAGAATTGCAGCACAGTAATCTCTGCGGCATGTCCTATAACTGTGTATGACTATAGTGTGATAAACTAGTTAGGTAGGAGTTCTAACCCCAGACTTGGCAACTGCATGTGCTTGTGTGCATGTCTGTCTTACTGTGTAGACAGCAATGCTTTTTAGGGTACACATATTCCCTACAATTCATATACTTAACTTTGACAAGGCTGCTGATGTCACCTACCTAGAAATACACCTCTGGGAAGGTTGCAGCCCAATAATCTCCGTAGTATGTCCTGTAACTGCATACTGCTGTAGTGTGATAAAGTAGTTCTGTAGGTGTTCTCATCCCAGACATGGCAAGTGTGTGTGTGTGTGTGTGTGTGTGTGTGTGTGTGTGTGTGTCTGTCTGACTCTGTATGTGTAGAGAGCAAAGCTTTTTAGGGTACTCACACTGCCTATAAGTCATAGACTTAACTTTGGCAAGGCTGCTAATGTCATCCACCTAGAAATACACCTCTGGGAAGGTTGTAGCCCAGTAATCTCCATAGTGCATGCCATAACTGTGTACTACTGTAGTATGATTTAGAACTGTGTTAGGGTTGCATCCCCACCCATTGCAGTTGTGGATGTTTTGTGTGTGTTACAGTGTCGGTGTAGGGAGCAATGCATCTTAGGTTAGTCACTCTCAGTACATTTCAAATGTCCTACTTTGGAAATTCTGCTGATGTCTTTCATTGTGGAATACATCTTTGGGGAAGGAGTTTTCCAGTAGTCCCTGTGGTGTGTCCTATAACAGCTCCATGCTGTAGTGTGGTACAGACCTCTGTTAGGGGTTCTATACCCACACATGTTGGTTGTAGATGTTTTGTGTGTGTGTCACTGTCTTTGTAGGGAGCAATGCATTTTAGGCTAGTCACACGCAATACATTTCAAATGCCCTACTTTGACAATCCTACTGATGTCATTCATTGTGAAATACACCTTTGGGGAAAGAGTACTCCAGTAATCTCTGTGGCGCATAATATAACTGCATAGTGCTGTAGTATAATAAACAAGTTAAGTAGTAGAGTTCTACTCCCTGACATGATAGGTGAGTGTTTGTAACTCACATCCTGTGTGGAGTGGATTTTAAAAATATTTCTTATATGGTGGCCCTATAATATATCCCAATGTCAACTGTACAGGGATAACAGATATGAAATAGCTGAGAGGCTGGGGTGCAAAGCCATACCCATACATGTGACATCAAGGCCAGGCAATCACAGTTAGCAACCCCAGTATTACGCAGAGCACACTCTCAACCCATGTCTTATACACACACACATGCCTAGGCAGCAGCCAATATGTGGGTAGTACACTGCATATTGGCCACTGATAGTAACTATGGAGTAATAGCAGTGGGCTACTGAGGGCATGTAACCCTGTCCATCTGTTCAATATGCATGTACATGCAGACAGTGCACCTCCCCACGTTCCCCAATGGACACCTGCAACACCTGTGGTGCCATCACATGTGACCCACAATGGACATACCATGCCTGACAACATGCCCTGTATGGACAGATGCCACTGACACCAAAGAATGCTGTTAGCATGCTATCAATGTAGATACAGGGTAAACCTGCTGCCCATTACCAGTTTCTGCCACAGGTGGGCAAGACTGGCACATCTGATGATAATCTGTGTTCACAACATGGGCCAGACACCCCAGGTACAGTTCCACATGTCACTGTACATGCATGTGGGAGGTGTGCACATCCCAGACACCATCCATGTCATGGACTAAGGAACACATACATGGCAAGCAATGCACAGCATTGGCCACACACAATAGTCACCCAGGTGACTGGATGGGGGATACAATACCCACCTGTGTGGGCAAATGCAGAAACTACAGCCCTGAGCCACAATGCAGACCATTGCCATGTGGCCTGATGCCAAGGTATACCCATCATCTAGCCTTGTATTGCCTGCTGGCACAGTCGATCACCATGCACCATGCAGACATGCATCCATGCATGTCAGTACTGGCACTCTATGTGTTTGTGTGTGTGTTGTATGTTCACATTCCCACTCACTACAACCCCCATGGGCATACTGAAGCATGCTGTCTGATGTCAGACACTTTCTCATACCTTTTGCCCATGCAACCTCCGTATGACCCGTGTGGTGCATGTGATACCTGCACAGTCATGTGTTGTGGCAATCCCACTACTGATGAGTTGTACTCCTGGGCCCTGCCAAGTGTGTCAATGTGTGTGTGTGTGTTTCCCTGTGAGAGTGGGGCTGTGTTGACGCAGGCACCTGTTCATGCAGACAGGCATGTGTACGTCACCTACCGTATAGCTACAGTATCCCTGTTGCAGATGTCACTCACCATCACATATATGTTCTAAGGGCTCTATAGCAGGTAACCCATGTGACACATACAATAATTGCATAGAACTGTGATAGCACTACATAGTCGTTAGGGGTTTGATACCCAGTGCTGGTAGGTGTGTGGCATAAACATGCTTCAGTTTTACTCTCCCACCCCTCCCTGACTTGTCTTTGCCTCTGTCTGCCTCTCCCACTCCCTCTCTGGTAGATGTGGAGATCTACACCTGCTTTGCTTAGGCAGCAGCATGTGTATTTTAAGTGATGCTCATGATCAGCTGATGGCCTCTGCACAAATTGCAGGCCTCCCCTAGCTGATTGCATGTGGAACAGCTGTGGTAACATTCCCGTAGCCAGTTGCATGGAACCACACTCCAATATCTAGGAACATCATGTTGGTGTTGGCCCTTTTCATTCACTGTGAGTAGGAACTAGATCTGTTGTTTGGCAAACAGCATCTCAGATGGATTGGTGATTTACCTCTAACAGCATACACTATGGAAACAGGGCAACACACAGGATGGGGGTGTACCTGACCTGATTACAGGCTGTAAGTGCTGCTATACTTCATTTGGCGTAATGTTGGTTTAACAGTGTGTATGTCGATATGGCTGTCCTACATGTCTCAGTACCTGCCATGTCGGTTCCATGTTTATCAGGAATCCCCATTTGCAGGGTCATCTGCAGACTGGGCAGTGTGTTGTGCCTTTGGTTTCATGTGTTACCCACAGTGCATCTATCAGTGGAATGTAGAAGGTAGTGTGAGGATTGCAGTCTGTAGATGGTGAAAGCTGTGATAATTACTGACTTCATATCCCTTATAGGACATATGTTGCAACAAACCCCATTACAACAGCAAATGTATGAGGTTATCACAGCAACATGTCAATATTGGCCCTGTGTATGTGCTTCCAGCCACAACTCTGTCAATCTTTGACATATGCTGTGCATGAAGTGGTGCATATGTGCTGTACACCATAATTAGCGTCATCATATCTAATAACAAGCCAGTGATATGTCAGACTGCTATACATGTTATGTACAGTAGGGGTTATATTTCATGACATAACCTGGACATTGTGTGGATGTTTGTACAGTACTGAGGTCTGTGTACTTATGGTGAATGTCAACAGTGTGTGTAATGTTAATATGTACTTTAACCTGTGTACAGACTGTGGTAGATGTCATTGTTCTAGTTCCCGTCCTATCTGATGTTACATGCTGCTCCACTGCATGGTACCATATTGGTGTACATGTTTGCAGGGCCATACATACACATGTCTCATACCACAGACAACCATCAGACCAAACTGTGTAGCAGCCCAGTATATGTAGGGTCAGTCTGTGAGTGACACATAAGAGAATGGTGTCAAACAGATAGTCCATATGCTGTAATATTGAGCTAGCTTAACATATGTGGCTGTGGCTGTGTTCACATTGGTTGTGGTTATGCATTTTCACACAGGTGTATCTTACCTTGTGCTGTGACATGCCTGTAGAGCCTGCTATATATGCAGGTACATATGCATTCCCCCATAGGAGATGTAGGCCAGTGTTGAGCCAGTCTGTCTGTAGCCTGCACAGTTCTTTGTTACATGCCTAGCAGCTTAGTTTACTTACCCAGTGAGATGTCATATGCAGATACTTGCCAGATGTACTGCTGCCAGGCCTCCCTTAACAGTCATGTATGTCAGACAGAGCAGTGGGATGCTGTACAAATGTATGTCAATATCTAGTGGGTAGTATGTGGCCATGGCATCCCTGTACCAGTGGTTATTATGTGTCAGGCCAAACAGGGTTGCGTGAATGCATAACCTATGGGGGCAAATGTATACCAGTCGTTATATGTTATACCCATCTACATGGCTGTCTACATCCATATTGTCAGGCATGGTACACATGTTTTGCACTAAGGGGTTATGTGTATACCTCTGGACTGTACAGAGTGTGTCAGAATGTCCACATATATTGGCTAATATCTCTGCTGCAGTCCACAGGGGCATTACGTGCTAGTAGCGGTACATTACTATGATGTCCGTAGGATGTCTGCAGTAGCCAATGGCACACATGTTAGAAGCAGATGTGACCTCATACACACACCATGACTGTGAAGACAATTCCAATGACAGTGGCAATAGTCTACTAATATATCTGCTATACATTCCTGACATCCCCTTGCACTATGAATTTGGGACTATAGATGCTGGGGTAGGGCTACAATCCATGTCCAGGACATATGGTGGAAATATATGTACATATATATATATATATATATATATATATATATATACATATATATATATATATATATATATATATATATGATTACACATGTGTAGTACTTCCAATTACCACTGTCATGGCAACCACCTACTATAAATCCCTACATCATGTGGGCGTGGTCCCATTACCTTTCCTGTGTGATGGACATCCTTCCTGTGTGTAGGCATCAGTGTTACAGACAGCAGGTAGCAATACCTCTTACAGGAGAACCGGCACACTCAGGCCAGCTACATATTTGTAGGAGGTTCAGGAACTACAGACAGAGTGTGAGTAGAGTTGTGTTATGCTTTGTATAGTACTGATGTTACAAAGTGTGTGTGTACATACTAGTTTATCTTGGAATGCAGTCTGTCTGCATAGCTCACAACTGTGGGCCTATCTTCTTCCTGGCCAGAGGTATGCCTATCATGATTTGTCTGTCCACCACACAAGTCCTGTGTCAGATGCTTCACTGGCGGTGTGTGCGTTGAGTGCTATCAGTACATGGCTACATCTATTTCTGTTTCTAACCTCAATTCCCTGCCTAAGGGTATGTTGCAGACTAACCTGTAACACCAGCAACTTGCTTAGTGTATGGCAACAGTTTTCCACATATGTGCCTGTGTTCCAGCCTCTGTCCTCCACCTACATACCAAGCTTTGCACATATGACATGCTGTCGAGGGTTGTTCTGTAGTGGGCTGTGAGTATATCACACTGCCATTGCTGCCATCAGTCCACTGCTATTGTATTCTCCACACATACAGTAGGGCTGGGGCCATATATGTATGGGCGTCACCTACACAATGCATGTGTGCCCTTATGCACTCCAGAGGCCAATGTATGTAACATTGGTATATGGCCCTGTATAATGAGTCTGGGGGGGAAGCATCATAAATGATCTTGGCTGTTACAAAATGTGGGGGTATCAGGGGTGAGCTAGCTTAAGGTATCTGGATGTACAGTACCGCATACTTCACCTATATTTACATTACTTACATCAATTGGGTTAATGCAAGCCTACTGCCTCCTGCCATACAGACTGTTCTGTCTGTCGGTGTGCTTGTGATGGTGCCAGTTATGCCTAGTTATGTAACAGTTACAACCCATTTGGTCACATGACGTCTTTACCACCTAGTGATTTTGTACAGAGTGTAGATAGAGGCTGCTGAACTATACACCTGCATTACATACTGCTGACTGTTTGGTATCCTGTGGCCCCATCTGTCTTCACTATTGTACAACTTGAAGGGCTTGGCCTGGACAGCAACAGTTGTGAACCTTTCCAGACTACTGTATTAGTATAACTGTTTCACAGTTGCATTACTCTGTTTAAATGGATGTCAGTGTCTGAACAGCTATATGACATGGCATATAGAACTGTAATAGTACACAATTAAACATTTTCCATTTCTGCAAACCTGTCTGTGGTGTTTTTCCTATGACCTCTCTGTGGGTATATGTTGCAGGCAACGATTGTCATTTGTATGGGTGGCCCATACAGTGTCCAGTTGTTCAGGTGTTAACTGTAGGCATAGTGGCTGTTCCATATTGTGTGCACCTTCTGCATATGTATCTTACTGTACATATATCTGCGTGTGTATGTGTAGTCACATGTATATTTATATGTATATCTGTATCTGTGTTTGTGTATCTGTATCCTGGGGATGTTGATGGCTTGCACAGTTTACATTTCCTATGGGAGGCAGACTGTACTGCATGAAATGTTACCAATACCAGCCTGACATCATACAGGTGGGATGTAGTACTGTTAACATCCTGTGCACATGTCCTGTCAGGTCCTGGTTATGGGATCTGCAACAACTGGTAGTGTATTGCAGGGCGGACGTATTTGGCTGTGGGAGGGGTTCCTATTCGTACAAGAAGTATACTGTGTGGGGCCTCTTAACTCCATTAAAGGTGCATGCAGACATCCGTGTTTTTGTTAATCTGCCAATGCTATCTACTGATGTATAGCTCTATATATGTCTGTATATATATATATATATATATATATATATATATCTGATTACATATATATAACTGTCAGTATATACCTACATAGATATATATCTGCGTACACATATGTAACATGCTGTGCATATGTAGACATATAGGTGTAGACACATATATGTGTCGATGTAGGCATTTGCATGTATTTTTGTTCATATATAATAATATATATATGTATATATTGTAAGAAATATATATAAATATCTACACATATCGATATGTTATATCTATTTAGATATTAATATATTTACACACACACATAGATCTAGATGTTGGTTACATTCTCTGTACTGTAGCAAGATTGGGCTGGATGATATGTTTCTGAAAACATCAAATTTATATATGTCTGTCATGCTTAGTGGTAATTCACTTTGTGTATGGTGTGCAGGGTTCTGAGCTCGAGCCTTGCAGATGCTGTTTATTTTATTGCTGGGCAGAACACAGGCCGTTGGATACAGAGTGACTGAGGCACTTTAAAGCAGTGTTAAGCGGGTTTGCATGGAGGTAAACACTACTAACTTCTAGTCACAGTTTCTTATATCCAGTTAGCTTCTAAATTGCTTAACCAGTGTAGACATTGCTTACCCCTGCACAAACAGGCTTAAACCCACTTACTGATGCTTAAAAGTGCTTACTCCTGCTAACCCTAGAGCTAATTTTTAAAAAAAAAAGAGAAAGGGGTTGATAGCAAAGTGGTGAAAAAGCGGCACAAAGAGGGAAAGACAGTAGGGAAAATAGCCAGGGATGTGCAGGAAGGGTGTAGGGAAGGTCCATAGCTGCCCATTTCTTCTACAGCAACAGCTGTACATATACACTGAATTTGGAGGTAGATTTGGACACTCAAACCCCTGGGTGGGGGTGAGGACAACAATAATAAGTTGTGATGCCAATTAGACCAGATTACATGTGTCCAGTGGACACGTGTGTGAAATGGACAGCTATATATGGGGAGAGATTTTTTTGTGGGAACAGATTGCCCTTTTTTTTTTTTCAGGTGAGAGTGGGATGTTGGGGAGTGGTAGTAGGTATATTTGGGGAGGTAGATTGGGAAGGTTAACAGACAAGACACAAAAGACGCATACAGGGGCTGTATATGACACATGTGGGGGTAAAGACCTTGATGGGGAGGGGTGTTGGGATATCGGAAGCCCACAAGCCCCCTAGTGGTAATAGTGGGATTGAGGTCCCTACCCAAGGGCAGTCACCACTGCACCTTCACAACCCAGAAGGTGGTTGCGCTGGGGGCTGAGCCACAGAGCCAGGCTGACTCTCTAATCACAACACATGGCCCTCAAGCTGGCATAGAAGATCACCGACCTGGTCATTGATCACTCTACGCATCACGACCCTGACCTGACAATGGGTGACAGGTGCCTGTCCGTGCCCACTACCAGGGGTGAGCGAGCCCCATCCCCTGAAGTGGTTCCACCCAAAGGTGGTGCAGGACCAACGGACAAGGAGGTGCCGGGTTGGGCCCCAGACATGCTGGTGCCCGGTGCCTCGGCCAGCTGAGGTGGGACAGGTGGGTCCGCTGGGACCAGCCTTCCCAAGCATGCTATAGTGTTTAGATTTCAACATCATATATGTGTCAGCAATAGTCAACACATTCCAGGGTTAGGTATAGCAGCATGCATAGATATTCCCATTAACCCAGACACCAGATATGGAACAGTTGCATAGCAAACAAAACACATGCTTATATGGGACCACAGGGGTAATAACAGCATGCAGGTACATTGATGGCACCATGCCAACAATGTTGGAATAATTCAATATGGCACATGCTTTGGAACCATTAATATATTTATCAAACAATTGGCCATTATCAGTCTCAGTACATACCAGTTGGGGTGGGTATGTTGATTATTGTTGGAGATAAGGTGGGAGGAGAGAAAGATGTCAATTAACAAGTAGTATATTCCTGTACTCCACATTACTTTCCTAGTCAGTGCTGTTATCTGTACCTTACAAGTCTTAGTACACTACCCTATAGACCTATTTTGGACACTGATATGGCTGTCAACATCATTACACATGAACCGGCTTTACTTGCAGCATACACCTCTTACCTGGTGGAATGTTTGTTAATACTGACTAACTGTACACATATGCCCGGATTCTGGGTTGATGTTTTGCACTATGCTATCCAACTTTTTCTGCACAGACACTGGCCATGTGTTGACCACATGCTGGTGTGCCTGGACATATCTAGAATATTGCCCTCTTCCACCTTTAGTGACCTGACACACACATATACATGCTTTCCTACAGAGTTATATTATGTAGCACAGTGTGAGCGACAGTGACCAGTGATGCGTCATTATTCAGAGAAATTGCAACACTCACAATCCCCAAAAATACCAGGGTGGACGATACCAGTACAGATTATACTGGTCTGTATTTCTCAGCCAAGTGTTTGTATCCAACGTACCTATGGGAGCAATGTTTGTTAGCACTACCTGTCTGTTGCCACATAAGGTTCCAGAATACACATTAGTATTATGCACATACATCTCACTCTGTTACTGTACACACTCTGGTCACAGCTTGACAACATGGGAGTGTAGATAGGCCATACATGAAATATTACTCTCCTAACAGTTTTGGGGGTTGCTACAGCTGCAGGTGTGTTCTCATGATGGTTGCCAATCACTTGTACTCCCTGTTTGCTGGCTACACATCTAGGATCATTCCACAGACTTACCAGGGGGACAGGCAGCAGATATGGGCACATATACTGGGCATTCTAGCCTCATGTGTACAGTTGTGGGGTATGTATCTGTATGCAGTCTAATTCCACTTCCAGGATTCAGATCATGGCTGTGTCTGCCACAACTTAAACACTGCCCATTACGGTTGTGTCTGCTATATTGATATTGCTGTATATCTCCAATCTGCTTTCTGTCTTATTAATCCCCTGTGCTTATGTATTCTGACCTTGTATAACAACACTCTTATACATATTTCCTAGACAGTTATATGTTGTAGGATAGTGTGGGTGACAATGATGTGTAATACCTCATTATTCAGAACAACTTCATGTCATTCTTGTGTTTCTGGGCACAGTGTTGGTATCTCACAGACCTGTGGGAGGAATGTTTATTAGCACTACCTGAATGTTCCCACACACAGTACCAGGTTCCACATTACTATTATGCACATACATCTCACTCTGTTACTGTACACACTCTGACCACAGCTTAACAAGTTGGGGTGTAAATGGGACATATGTGGGTTCTTAGTCACATAAGGTATTGGGGAGTTGCTAGCGTGCCAGGTTTGTTGTCATAGATGTGTGTCAATCAGTTGTATTTCCTGTTTGCTGCCTATACATCTGGGATCATCCCACTGATTTCCCCGGGGGGACAGGTTGATAGGCATTAGATATGGGCCACTTTAATAGACATTCTGGACATATCTGTACAGTTGTGGGGCATGATTCTGTATGCAGACTACTGCCACTGACAGGATTCAAACTGTGGCTGTGTGTGCTAATAAAACAATATTTCACATCTCAGTTGCATGTGCTATTCAGGTTTTGTTGTCTGCATTTTCACTGTTTACAGTCTATGTGCCTCTCACTTTTACTAAATGGCCTCTGGGGATTACACCTGTCATATACAGGCATTCCTACACATTCAATTTATGGTGCATGATGTGGGTAACAGTGCTTAATACTACAGTACTATTACATGATTGCAAATCTACATTGCCATATGATACCAGAATATACACATGCAGTCCAGCAATTAGACCTGGTTTGTCAGGATATTACACTTTTGCTGCCATACAAACATTATGAGACTCTTCCTGCCATATTCTCTAGTGTATGCAGTACATGCCTTGAACAATACAGGTTTTATACTAGCAATTAATTTACTACTACTTTTATTTTTATTTCCTATGAAAGTAAAAGCATGAGTATTACTGACCAGCCTCACATCACAACCATGCCAGTTGGCAGATGTGGGCCTCCTGGTTTGCAGCCCACTCTGTTGCAGCTGTGTGGGACATAAGAGGAATATTTAGCCATACCTATCCATGATATACCTGAGCTGGCAATTATTAAACAGATAGTGGACTGATACACATGGCTGGGATATCCCCTGATGCTCTAGCCTCTTGGAGTCACTCCTCTAAGAGGTCCCCCTTCCACCGCTTCAGGTCAGCATAGTGGTGCCTGACCTGCTCACCAGTTCGAGGTATGCCAGTGGCACAGGTGAGGTCACGGGCAAGACGGTCCCAGGTGTCTGCCTTATATTGGGAGCCCTGTTACTGGCCCTGCAGCAATCTCTGTGCATGGTCTTTAACTAGGATTCCTGCCATGACCTTGGACTCGTGGATGCACCAGTGCTGCGCCTGGAAGTGCACTCCTTCTCCCCTTACTGCCATAGTACCTGCAAGGGGAAGCTACAACCAGTTATGAGCTGTATTGCTGCCTCTTGGGTTTAAGTAGGGCTGATTTCCCGCACTTTCCTTGATTGGCCGGTTTTGAAAAGGCTAAGCTATGGGCAAACCTGCTTGCCTAAGGTTGGCATTGTTTGAAGGGGTATACCACTGGCCACAAAGAGTTAGCTGGTATACACATTGTTCACACCTCCTAAGCTGGCCTGTGCAATGCTTAGCATTGCCTACATTAGACATGCACTTAATGCCTTTTTGGCATTGTGTTATTATTCATTACACCTTATATGTAAGCCTAGGATCTCTGATTGATGTGTACTTACACTCTGTGGGGTCCTTGTGTTTTATTGGGGACTACAACACTGTATTACAAGTACACTTCACTTCTGGGCTTACGTCTGTACTCCAGTTCACATATTAATGTTATGTAGTGGGTTATGGCCCATAAGACTGTATACTGATGTCTTTCACAGGTTCACTTTGGTTATACTATGGTGAGGACATGTTTACTACTACCTCATTCTTCTGTACGTCTGTGATGGCTTGGTGGATAACTACTGGGACTATGGTGCATAGGGTCCTGGGTTTGAGACTTGCATGGCTGTTTATTTTGTTACTGGGCAGAACACGAGCAGTTGGATACAAAGTGATTAAGGCACTTTAAAGCAGTTGTAAGCGGGTTTGCGTGGTGGTAAGCACTACTTATTTCCAGTTATAGTTTCTTACACTCAGTTAGCTTCTACATTGCTTAATCTGTGTAGGCAGTGCTTACCCCCACACAAACACACTTAAACATGCTTACTAGTGCTTACATATGCTTACTACTGCTTATGTGTGCTTAAATCTGCTTACTACTGCCTTATTCATTATGACACTGACTTTTCCCATGTGCATTTCCTGCAGTATTTCATTTCATAAATATATGTTATTTAGTGGGTTTTGCAACAAAAACTATTGGTTATACCATGCTTTGCCATGTAAACTTGACTGTGCTGCAGTGGGACTCGAACCGGGAATTCCTGCTCGTTATGCAAATGCTCTGCCCACTACACTATTGCTGTGCTGCTTCATTTGCATATATCTTTCTTTTTATCATCTTCAGCCTTTTAAGCTGCTTTAACCGTGGCTAAGCGATGGGCACACCCATGCACCTATGGTTAGCTGTACTCGGAATTAAAAAAAAAACATAAAAGGGTTTCTTCATTTAATTTAGATGTACTGTTGCTGTTTTACTCATGAGGGACTGTTGGTGGGGATATGCAGACACCTATGAGCGGTCTCGTTCATTTATTACCACTTTCTGCTGTTCTACATTGTAGGGGCATGGTAATTCTGTGAGCTCTGCTCTCAGACATGCCCTCTGCACTGGTACACGCTCCATGTAAATCTAGGAGCTCAGGCAGCATACTGTATTATTATGCATGGCATGCTGCCATCTTGCGCCTAAATGGGCACTTCCATGCAGAACTAAGTTAGTCCTGCAAGGAAGATTAGTGAATCCGGGGGCCAGTCTGCTGAAATGTGCCAGGCTAAAGGACTGGTGCATGCCAACCTGACTAAAGCAGAAATGGTTGTATCTTTAGTCACAGCTGCATCACAAAACAGCAACCAGGAGGACAGTCAGAGTGGTCTTGGAGAGGTACAACTCTCAGAAAATGGACAGTTTAACCTTTCCACAGAGGACTTAAAAATCCATCTGGAGATAAAGAGACATGAGCTGGAGGCCAAGTGTTTGGAAATAGAAGCAGCAGAGAGACTGAGATGTCTAGAGGATGAGGAAAATGAGAAACTGTGATATCTGGAAGCTGAGCAGAATGAGAGGCAGAGGCAACATGAAACAGAGAAGCTGGCTCTTCGCCAGAGTCATGGAGGTAATGGAGAAGGGAGTAACCAAACCCCAGAAGCACCAAAGGTCAGTAAATTTCTTCCACAATTTACAGAGAGCTATAATTCTGATAGCTTCCTTTATATGTTTGAAAGGGTATATAAACAGTATAATGTTGACAAAGAGCTCTGGGTACATTTCTTGACCCACTTACTCCATGGTAAAGCTGCAACTGCTATTTTTAAATTGTCTGATACTGATTGCTTAAATTATAATATAGTAAAAACTGTCTTTTAGAATGTTTTAAGTTAACACCTAAAGCTTGTAGGATAAAGTTTTGTGAGTATAGCCACAAGGCAGATGAAAGTGTGTGGGAATATGTTGCTGAACTAAGCACTTATTTTCATAGGTGGGTGAGTGGATGTCAGGTCACCACTTATGAAGGGCTGGCAGACCTTTTGGTGAGGTAACAAGCCCTTAGAACTTTGCCTGAGGACATGAGAATCTGGCTAGCTGATAGACAATGCAATACTGCAGATGAGTTGGAGAAGAAGGGAGACCTATACCTAGCAAGCAGGGCATCACTGTACAGGAAAGGGATACCCAGTGCTGCTCATTTTTCTTAGGGAACCTGTCATGGGCATCTCAGACTGCCCCAATGAAGTCTTCCAGTATCAGGGGATGCCACTAGTCCAGGTACATGTCCATGACCAAGGGTTAAATGTTTTAAATGCAACAAGTGGGGGCATGTAGCATATAGATGTCAATGGAGACAAAGTGGGGAACAAAAGGTGGGAGAGCCAGTATGTGGGAATGATAAAATGCCAGCAAACTACCACAAGAGGCTATATCCTATCTTAGTAAATGGGAATGAGGCCATTGCTAATAGAGACACAGCCTCTGACCTAATCATTGTGAAGTCTACAACAGTTAAAGAGGAGCACTATTGCTTGGGCTGTCTACTCCAGCCAGACCTTTAGGAGGGACCCCATTCCAAATACCTTTGGCTAGGATTCACCCTGACTGGGAGGGTGGAAAGATAGCCAGCAAGTAGATGTGTTTGAGGATATCCCTGCAGATGCCCTGATAGGGAATGATTTTGATAATGCAATAATTTGTGTGCATGCAGTTATATGCAGTCAGGCTTGGAGAGAAGCATGTGGGTCTGGTAGCCTGGGGGAGACCCAGACAGACCGCACACTTGCAGCCAGGACTGGTGAGGTGGTTACTTCAGGGAGGGAGCTACCCTGTAGCAGTGAGACTGAAGGTGAGACACAGCTGCTTATGGGTGCCGATGTTCCCTTGGACAGAGTGACTCCAAGGGCAGAGGTGAGTAGTAGTACCCAGGCTGATAGTGAGGCACCACTGTCAGAGAATTCCAGACTTCCTGTGGAAAGGGAGCTGGGAAAGGTTACCAAGAGAGTGTTGAGACAGGCTCAGCTCTCAGGCCCTACATTACAAGCCTGATGGAGGTAGCTAGTGAGGCACCTGATTTTCAAGGGAAGGGGGAATCTGTATACTGGGGCAAAGGGTTACTGTATAGAGAGTGAAACCCTGAGGGAGGGCTAGAGGGTGAGAGAACAGATCAGTTGGTAGTTCTCAGAGCCTACTGTCTGGCACGTCTAGCCATAGCCCATGATATTTCCTTTGCAGGTCATATGGCCATAAAGCATATCAAGAGACATATCATGGAGAACTTTTATTGGCTTGGGATTTCCAGAGATGTAACAGGGTACTGCAGGACCTGTGAGCAGTGCCAAAAGGTAGGCAAGGCAGGAGACAAGGTGAAGGCTCCTTTAATGCCTTTGCCTGTGATTGAGGTTCTATTTCAGAGGGTAGCTATGGATATTGTTGGGCCTCTGACCACCCCAAGTTCCACAGGGAAAACATATATCATAGTGGTAGTAGATTATGCTATCAGATACCCTGAAGCGGTGGGCCTGTCCGCCATTGAGGCAGAACAAGTGGCAAATGCTTTGTTAGAGATTTTCAGCAGGGTAGGTTTCCCAAAAGAAATACTGAATGACAGAGATGCTAATTTCATGTCAGACCTGCTGGTTTGTCTGTGGAAGCACTGTGGAGAGAATCACCTAAATACTGCCCCCTACTATCCCCAGACTAATGGTCTTGTTGAGAGGTTAAACTCTACACTCAAGATGATGCTACGGGCATTTACAAATTAGTGTACGAGGGAGCGGGGCAAATATTTGTCTCATCTGTTGTTTGCTTACAGAGAGGTGCCCCAGAAATCCACAGGTTTTTCACCCTTTGAGTTGCTGTATGGGCATAGGGTGAGGGGACCTCTAGATTTGATTCGAGATGAGTAGGAGAGTGATTGTGAATCTCACAAGGAGTTTGTTGTGGCATGTGTCCTAAACTTCAGGACACGGGTCAGGGAACTCACGGGCTTGGCCCAGGAGAACCCGGAAGAAGCCCAACAGCAGAAAAAGGTCTGGTATGACAGGAATGCTTGAGCTAGAGAGTATGCTGCAGGGTAGCAGGTAATGATTCTCGTTCCTGTCAGACACAACAAGCTGCAGGCAGCCTGGGAGGGACCCTACAAGGTGTTAAGGAAGGTCAGTGATGTTGACTACATGGTATATGATTATATATGATGTTTTATATTTTTCAAGTGTTTAAAAAGATATAAAAAAAAAAATTTTTTTTAAATTTTCAAATTAAAATTATATTATTATATTATTCACTTTCATTCATTTATATATAAGCACCACTGTTCATACTATTTCTTATGATGAAAGAAGTATGATGAAAGTCTTTTCCTTAAAGCGTTATATTAAATCCTTTGATACCAACAAGTGAGTCCGGAGTTTTTATTCTTTTATTTTGGTTTGGTTTTATTACTATTCAATGGTTGCTGTTACATACCCTTATTATTTGGGTCCTTAGAGTGGATATATTTTGCGGTTTTAGTCTCGTTTTCCACTCCTTCCATCAGTTGTTTGGTACATGGTAGAACTGCTAGGCAGGATGCAATGCACAAATTTTATCATGTTAGCATGATGAAACCTTACCATAATAAGGAGGCCCTTGTGCTTATTTGCTGCAGGAGTCAGGAGGAGTCTGAGGGGGAGTTATGGCTACAGAGAGCCTGCCAGCCAAATCCCAAATTGCTATGCTGTAGCCTAGAGTTGCAGGCATATGATGAGACAGTGCAGCACTGTACTGGGGTCAGCAATGCCAAGGCAGCTGGAATCTCGAGAGAGAATGGGGTAAGGTATCCCACTCAGCTGAGATCTCAACCCTATAGCTGTGCCAGTGGTGAGTCTTATTGGGGATCTGGAAAAAGAGGGAGAAACCAGCCCCAGACTGACTGTGTTCTCTGTGTGCTCTTAAGGGAAATTGCACTTTACTGTGTGTGTACTTGTCATTCTCCCAGTGTATACATCCCCTAGCTATTGCCAGTGATGAGTATTGAGGCTCTTTGATTACTTGGCCAGTGCAGGGGCATCAAACCTGGTATGACAACAATGCTGAACGGACATTTCTAGGTGAGTTATATACCCCTTCCTTCCAAAGAAACAAGAAGAGACTGACTAGGTTACTAAAGAAAAGCTTAGTCTATTACTTTTAGAATTAATTTATTACATTTATTTATTACACATTGTTAACTTATTTAGGTCAGATAGGGTAATGATGTTTTAAAGTTCTGATCTGAGGAGAAAATTACTAAAAGAATCTCTTTAAAAAATAATGAAACCCGTCATGGCCACACATTATATCAGCATTTTATGAACATATCAAAAGATGCATTCAAGAACCTTGCTGTTACATGCCTGCCTGTGCTGGAAATTCACTTTAACCCCCCCCCCCCAAAAAAAAAATAAAAATAAAAGAATAGTCCTTGCCCTCTAAGGACCAGTAAGTAAGTTGGCCACTGTCCTTTCTATTGACCAATAGATTACACAGTATATGCCAGTTATTTAATCTTCCTGGCTGACATGTTTCTGTATTCAAGAAATGAAAGAAAACCTTTTCTACGTTGAACCTCTCTGTTAAGTGCTTTGTATTGGCTATAAACTGATTACTCTCTGTTATTTATTGCTGTTTGGCTGCAAATCACAGCTTAATGTCACTGCTAGGGTGTTAAGCAAAAAAAAAAAAAAACAAACAAAAAAAAAACATATTATATATATATATATTCTAACAAGGAAGTAATCTAGGAGGGAAACAAACTGACTGACCATATAATTCCGTTTCACATACCAGTTATGGGGAGCATGTGACAGATGCCTGACTCTGCCAAAAAAATCAGTCTTTTAGATGTTCAATGTCAATTCTAATGAAGTGAATTGTTTTGAGGCAGGTTTCTAGTGTAGAACAAATACAATGTGGAGATGAATTAGATGGCATCATAATCATGTCTCCTGCTTAAAAGAATATGATAATATTGAGAAGTGCACTTCTGAAGATGTTAATGAAGATAGAGAAAATAGGAAAGCAAGGATAAACCACTGAGTGATGCTTCGATTGATGCAGACTTTCCTAGTGTAACATTGAAAGAACATGGAATGAGACATCTCTGCATCCAGTTAAGGGAGGTATGTGAAAGTCTGTTATTGTGCTAGTTCCTGTAAGAGTAAGGGGTGTGACACTGGAACAAATGTTGTAGCCATGTCTGTAATTCTGTCCCTAAGAGATTTCTGTGCTTTGTATTAATGAGGACATGGTGTGTGAAGTAGAAGGCTGTACTTAAAAATATTGTTTCCCCTTTCTGAAACCATGTCATTGGCAGTTAAGGAGGTTAAATGCACTGAAATATGAAGAAAATTAGCCATGACAAAGAGAACAGAAATAATGAAGATTTGCAAATAAGTAAGTGTACAAAAGAAGATGCACATAAGTATAAGTTACTGTGCAGTGTACAGCACTCGAAGTATAAAACAGTTTGTCAAAATGAATAAGATGCAGTAGTTGTTTCAAATGCAATTGTAATATTCAAAATGAAAGCTGGTACAAAATATGAAATCAGGATATTCTAGATTAATCTATGAATCACAAATAAACATAGCGAAGCATGAAAATCACACTTAAAAATATCAAGTATGCAAGTAAAACTGATCAGTGGAAGATATGAATAGTGAAAAATGGGCAGAAAAGTAGGGATAGAGTAAAAATGTCACACGAAGAAAGATGTAAGTAGAGATAAATATGCTAAGAATGATTATGGTTAAAACAGGTCAGGGTGAGGTTAAGTATGCAGAGATACAGGCTTGTTGGCTGCCAGACCTTTGCTAATGGTAATAACATGAGGCTGTAAGTATGAGAAAAAGGATCAAGTTGTAGCAAAACGTTCTGAGGGATTTCTTAGTGTGTGTGTGTGTGTGTGTGTGTGTGTGTGTGTGTGTGTGTGTGTGTGTGTGTGTGTAAGAATTTACATGAAAGTTTAGACTGGAAACAGACAAAGGGACAGTCCCAGAGATTTTTTTGTTTGTTCTGGTCTTGGTTTACATTTCCAGTCTAGCTTTCTTAGCATGCTTTGAGGGAGGAATGCCTTACAGGAAGTTTCAATAGTGTTAGTCAAATTCCATCTCAAACTGCAGTTGTACTCACAACAGCTCTCAGTGAGTCATTCATTAGTTTCACCTATGATTTTTAGCCTCAAAGAAAAGTATTCTTTCAGGAATTGTATTACCTTGCAGGAAAGGATATGAACAATGCAAAGCTAAAATGTTAGCTAACATAGTTTTCATTTCATTTCATATTTTATTTTGTGTACATTTGTGAATGCTAGCTAAGTGCTATGATATCATTCATGACTGCCACTTGATCTGTAGAAAGCATCAGGATAATGCAAGTTTCGAAAAGTAGTAGAAGCAGTCTTCTTTTTTGTTTCATGTTTTGTTTTTTGATCTCTGAATACTAGCCAAGTGTAATGGTTTTCTGACCTGCTGTAAATAAAACAAAATATATGCCATAAGCAATAGATTCATTTTAAACAATGAAGTCCAAAACTTACTGTAATTGTGTGGGCTACACAGTATGGCAACCTATAATACTTATATGTACTAATTCTGACATTGCTTTAGTACAGAGTAAGGGGAATACATCAAGAGATTAAGAAGAATGAGTATGAATTCACTAAACTGTACTCTTTTGAGTATGCCGCTCGCAGTTATGCTATGCAGAATAAATAAAGGAAAAAAGAGCTGCACAATTAAGATAAGCTTACTTGACGCCATAAAAACCCACCGCCAATCATTAGCAGACCGGTGATCTGCTACGGCGACCCTAACCGGGAAAAGCTGAAAGACTTTTTTTGATGAGTTCATAAAACGTAAACACTGAGATTGGACATGGAGTGCTGTCAACAAATGGTGGGAGGCGAGCATTGTTTGGTAGGTATTCAAAGTACTACAAGGTGTGTGTGTGTGTGTGTGTGTGTGTGTGTGTGTGTGTGTGTGTGTGTGTGTGTGTGTGTGTGTGTGTGTGTGTGTGTGTAATGTCCTAGTTAAGGATGACAGGTTAGTTAATTAGTTTGCTCAGGGTCAAACCCTGTAGCTTAATCTTAGCAGACAAGAACCTTAATCCTCTATGCGACTACGAGACTTGGGGAAATTTTGTCTTTCATTTGTTCATACATTTTAATTCACTGCTTCATGGAAAAAAAATCTGCACTTTCAATGAATGAGAGTTTCAGGAGAAGAGACTTTCACTGTTGCTCATGCTAAGTCTGTTTTCAATGTGCAACTGTTTTGTTTAGCAAATGGCCACCAGTGTTTGTGTTAAATTTCAAAGCAGCTTTAGTAGCACATCAGGTAACATACTACTCCCACACCATGTACATAGACTGATGATACTGTACTGCAATTTTATTTTTTTTGGGGGGGGGGTGAGGTGTATTGCACCCCTGAATGTGTCATCTATTAGATGAGGTGTTAAATTTGCCTGTGTTAATGAGAGCTGCTGTGAGATGTTTTACATCCATCTGAACTATCAAAAAGAGTAGGGTATGTTCCACAATGCCCTGGCCACACTTCCTTTAGTAGTATAAATACCACCAAGGGTCTCCACTGAAAAGATGTTACAAACCTACTGCGACTAACCTGGTCAACAAAGGATATTTACATTAAAATTTTTAATTTAAATCCACATCGCTGCCTTCCTTTCAAAATTTGAGAAGAAAATAATATGTACGCTGACAGTTTTGAGCAGTTTTTGTGGTAACTGAGGGGTGAGAGAGAGACAATTAATGGGACACCAGAACAGTTGTGGGAGGGGACCCTTGCCCATTCCCCTGCCTAGGGCCCCATTTAATCGTGATCCAGGTCAGCATCTAATGGTAGGAAAAAGTCAGCTGAGGAACTTGATTTTGAAATATCTATAAGCTATCTCAAATTCTGCAAACAAGACACAAAAGTGAAGATAATTTTAAGTAGCAAGGTGTCACCAGCCTGAGAAGGACAGAAAACTAAAACTTAGCAGAACTTCTCTGTAGGGTTGTATTATAGGTTCACAAGGGTTTATGTGCATATATGGACAAAGGCCTATTGAAGATAAGGCATACAAGATCATACCACTTTAAAACATTTTTACCATTCACACAGCTCACAAAAAGACAGATTAAACAAAGAGATATGTGCAGTGTTGAACTTTGGTACTTATAATGTGAAATAAACTTGGAAAAAAAAATACAGTATCAATGATGTGGTTCAAACCTGACTAGTTTTTTTTGGAGGATAACAACAGAATTTGGAAGTAAGACTTTCAAGAATCCAAATCTTGACTAGCAGAAAAGAATACAGACTGTTAGATGTTATATTTTTCAGACAGAATGAGAGAGAGAGAAAGAGACAAAATAGACAGTGGACATAATGGTTAAAGGGGGTTAAACTTTCTGATACTATTTAGCAAGGTCAATGTGCAACAATATAAGACCCAGTGAAATTATAGTGTAGAACCCAAGGTTATGTAGTAAAAGGGTGATAAATCAAAACCTTCTGTTGAGCCATGAGACTTCAATCATGAGCAAACTATTTTCCACTGTGAAAATTTCTATAATTGCATCTGTAAGTAGGGCAGTTTGATGATCTTGCATAGCAGCCATGCTTTGCCTCAGAATAAGCAGACATGCTCATCCAGTGCTTTTTACCATTCAGTTTGCAACTTTTCTGCTGTTATGTTTGGAGCAATGCACATCTCAATTGGAAACACGGATGTGGGATCACTGTTTCCTCTCTGTTCACATTGTTCTCAACTATCTACATTTTTACAGAATGTCCAGATTTTTACCTCATATTTTCAGTCTGTTCCTCATAAAACTTGTGGTTTCTTGGAATTCAGGGAGGATGGAATTCACTAAATAATGACAAACATTTAAGTTTCACACTTCAGATCCTTCAGAGGATGCATGGTAACACTAAACCTTTTATTCTAGCAACTTTATAAGTTTATGTGAACAATGTTTAACATTTATCCCTATTTTTGGGCCTTTGTCGCCCCATTATTTTGGGCTTTGGCCAGATTTCTTGTGCTAAAATCTTGAGTGGTATGTCATATTCTCCTTTATTCTCCTTTATTCTTAAAACATTGCTTTGCACTCTTGGGATACCTTCATATACCTTGAAAACTTAAGATGTAATTAATACTACACGTTTCTTATACCTCTGTTGAATTATAATGTGTCACATGCCTGTCTGCAGTTATCTGTGAGTACAGTACAGTATTCTGGTTTCCTACGTGGCTTCTCTCCCTAGTGCTCACTTTTTATTGCACTATGATGACTCTATAAAGGCTAATCTTCTTTTACTGATGTCTTTATTCTCTTCCTTCCTTACTGAACTATTTTTACACATGCTGGGTATTTTTGTCTGGGTCTTCTGACACATGAGGCTGCATTAATGAATGACAGATATTCTGCATTTTTTCCACTTGTCTGTTTTGAAAAATGACGTCATTTAAGCATTGCACTCAATGTTTTTCCCAGCACACCCAATCAAAATGTACACTTAAATAAAAGAAACCATGCCCAAAAGAGTGAAAACTATAACATAAATACAAAAGAAAATAAAAATAAAAATGCCACCACAGTGGTGCGACCACAATCAATGAACTGGAAAAACGTTAATAGTAAATGTCACCAAGCACTTTCACCCTGTAACCTCAGGGCTTCATCAGAGTATTTATGAAAATGTATTCTTCCCAGTATAAAACCTGGTCATCAAAATAAACAAAATTTGTATTTTTTACTGTGACAGAGTAAATCTGTAAAGGATACATGTGCACAGCACGTTTTCCTGCTACGTCTCTTGGACAATGGGAAGGCAGCTTCTAGTGTTTAATGATAATTGCATCCCACAGATTTTAGGGTAAGCTCAAGGCTAGTCACGCTTTTACTGATGAAGAGTTAAACCTCATACCTCACATAAAAATCACAGATGTCTATGGTGTGTGAAATACACAACATGCAACTTAACCTCACAGATGTCTACAGTGTGTGAATTACAGAGCACGCAACTTAAAAATAGGCTTGTTTTTATTATCATTGCCTTAATGCTCTGACCACAACAGATATGAAAGGCTACTCTTTGCTCCACACTGTTTCAGTAAAGAAGATGAGGTTACGCTCTAGGCAATGGGAATCATATTTTCATTTCAGACTTTTCATCATCACCACATAAATGACTCATAATTCAGCTGAGCAATTATTGCTGTCTCATTCATTTCAGAACACTCAGAAGCTGGCCCCATCTCGTGACCCTGAAGTTACTCTGTGGGTTTGGTTTCTTGTGGAAATGATTTTTTTTCCTAATTTGCGGAGCTTTAAAAGCAAATGAGTGACAGATTTCTAGTGAAAGTATACTGGGGATATGAATTTGTGGATTTTCTGGTGTGCATTTTATTTTGCCCTTCTCATGCAATACTGATGTTATAGTTTAGCATTTTACTGATTCCTAAAAACTCTACTTCTTCACTTTTAATATGTGGGACTGCATCTTGCATTCCTCCTAGTATGCCTACAAAAGTCAAAAGTACTTTCACATACGGAGCACTAATGAAGAAAACAGTAGAAGACTTGCTTATGAGGACATACATACTGTCATTTTTTATGTTTCTATGCCTACATTTTGTTTTTACTATATCTTGTATTAGGTGCAGATACTCTAATTCTTAGAGTATCTGAAAGAAAACACACTACTATGCATATAGATTAAAATTATTTTGTGTTATGCTGGATGAATGTGAAAAAATTGATTTGCTTGATTGATTGAAATGTTTAACCATTTGTTCTGAGTTTGAACCACCCCCCCCCCCCTCCCAACAGCATCTAATCATATCCAGTAAGCAGCATTCCTTTGCTTGAAAGTTCAGATGCCTTTGACCATGTACTGCTTCATCTGGGAATACTTTGCTAGCTCAAAATAGTTTGAAGCTTTACATTTACAGACCCCTCCCTTACTGCTCTTTTTCTGCTTGTTGCTCTTCTGGGTCTCCTTTCTCTCTAACTTTTGCCTTGGCCCAGTCTCTTGCACCTTTTTTACTGTTTTTATCCCAGCATATACCATCCTGTCTCTCAGCTATTCCTGCCATTTCCTCTTTCCTGTCTGAGCCATTGTATTCCTCTAGCTCTCTGACTGACTGACAAGATTTAATTAATTAATTAAATTGCTTTGGCTTGTTTATTTATTTATATATGCAGTCTGAGAACAAGCCAATTTGTCCAGAGACACTTAATGCAGCCAGGTTGCTAGGAGAAGGGTAGGAAAGGGGAATTAAAAGGTGTTTGGAGAGAGCTCTTGGGCTGAATGGAAAGAGGCAAGAGTTTTGTGGAGTAGTAGTCAAGAAAGGGTTAAGGTTAGAGGGATGAGCACTGGAAAGGAAGTGAGGTAAATGTAAGGAGGGGCTAAGGTAGTTCTATTGTGAGAGTTGTAGGGTGGGAAGATCAGATTTAGGTGTAAACTTGCTGTGGCAAGTGCTATGTCTGTGATGACCAGTAGGTACATTGGAGAACAGGTAGGCTTCGGGTTTATAATAGTTTATATAGTGGGTGAGTGTTCTTTTTTGGGAGGGGGAGTGCTTCTCTGCCTTGCACTAAACAGGGGTCAGATAATTTGACTGGAACAGGAAGGAGACATGCTTTCTTTTGTTATGGGTAGCTGCTTATAGATTATGGCAATTTTTGTGTATCATTCTTTTTGATGTAGGGTCAGGCCATAGTAGCCCCCTTGGCTTGTTCATTTGGAATTTCTTCTCACTTAAAAGTTGGTTTGCCTGTTTTTTTTTCATTGGGGCAAGCCCCCCTTATTTTGTTCGTTTTCCATTGGTTTCAGTGGTCAATGGTTTGGCTTTTAGCTTAGCACCTTAGAGATTGCATTGGTGGTGGCAGAAAAGAGAAACAAGTTGTTTTTTGTGGCTATGATAGTTGGAGCATTTTTGTGGGTGGTGAGGCACCAGCAAGTAATGGTCGCTCGTCACACATGCAAGTTGTGATGTTAATGGTCATGGGGGAGAGGGAGGATGACAAGCTTTCATATACTGATCTCTTTGCCCATACTTGGAGTCCCCCCCTCTGCTTCCCTGTATGTTTGGCTTTGTCAAGCATCTGTATTAATAAAAAAAAAAAAAACACAGAAAAATAAAAGTGAAATAAGACAATAGACACGTTAATTGGTGGGGTCAGTGAGGCATTGTATCTGTTGCTAGGATGGTTCCCAGATTGTAGCAGAGTGTTTACGGGTTGTGGGATGCCTGTGAGTAATGGACATTCATGTGCATGCACATTGCAACTCTAATGGTCATCGGGATAGGGAAGATGGTGAGCTTCATGTACAGATGTCTTTTCCATACCAGGAATTTTTCCTTCTACCTTCCTGGATGCTCATTACAGTTTGCTTAAATCTGAAATTGCTGTCTGTGTTAGTAAATGAAATGGTTACAAAGCTAAGGCAAAACTCATTTTCCTAAAAAGGATGCTTCTTCCTCCCTTAGGGAATGGAAAAGTGGTTGTGAAAAAGCTCTGACTGGCACTGAGTATTCATTCCTTTTTTAGGTGGTTTATAACAGTGTCTCCCAGCTCAGCTCCAGTTGCTATGGCACTAATTGCATTAAGGCATAGTAGATTCTAGTCGTGCCACCTGTTCGTTTACTCAATACTGTAGCTGTCTGACTCCCTCAGCATCAGTAATTGTTAAATGCAAAAAAAAGAGAGAGACACACACACACACAAAGTGATTCAATGCACAGGTAGATTACTTATTTGCCTCATGGTTTGGTTTGCTCCTCAGAAAGTTTTGTGGTAGGCATATTGCTATGGTTCGGTGTTGGGCACACAATTAAGTTTAGACTTGACATCCTTCAAGAAAGGCATGCTAACACAAATCCTGTTAACACAGCAGCCTTATGATTTTTTCTCATTTAAATCTGTAGTTTGCAACAATAGCATCTTTTGTTTGGCAATGATAGGAGGGACAGAGCTAGGAGCTGAGTCACACTCAGGGACGTCCCCAAAGTTAAGGGCAGTTAGGAGATATTTTTGAGCGGAGGTTTTTTTTTTTCTTTTGACAGATGGCTGGATCATGCAGTTTGAGGCAGAGATGGGTGGAAATTGTATCACAAGCAGAGGAATTGTTCTGAGAACTGCCAGCAAGGGAGTCTTCAGCTGCAAAGGAACCTGGTGCATCCACAAGGGAAAGTGAATTCAGGCACCAAAGAACAAGGTAAGGACATGGGGGAAGTGAGTTCAAAAGTCAGCAGATAGTGCCACAGTGGAGGTTCAGAGTGGGGGAACAGGACACAATGTTACAGGTAATGATATTTTATTGGGAGTACTTATGGGCATATCTGATCTTTTGAGGTCTGGGGGCAGTCCATTGTAGGTGATGGAGGGGAGTATCACAGTGAGGTTACAGGTTGCAGGTGCAGTGGTGGATCTGGAGCTTCTTTTTAGGGTGCGGCAGGTCCAGAGGGAGGTATTAGGTGGGCAGGTTGGCTTAGTGTCATTGTTAGGCAGTTTTGGGTCAAGTTTAAATAGGGTTAAGTCACAGCAGCAAGAGGTGAGTTCTGATTTTGGGATGCAATCTTGGGATTGGCTGGCTACTCGGGCCTTGGTTAATGCAGAAGGGGGTCTTTTTAACCCTGCATATTCTGGTATTGGTTAAAGAGAAGATTTATAAAGGCAATATATCGGAAAATTTGAATTAATTGACATGGAAAGGGTTCAGCATTTATTGGAATCTGAGATGTCAAATAATAAGGACCTTCTAGTGGTTTTAGAGAGGAGGAGAGTGGGAAGACTGTGAGCCAGGATGTGAGAGAACTGAGTGTTAAGTTTTGTGTACTACATGGTGGTTTAGCTGGAAAAGGATAATTTGATGGCCTTACCACTCCCGGGTTATTTTCTCACAATTTGTGAGGCACAAAGGCTGTGTGCAGGGAATGCTTCGATGTGGTATGATCAGGGATTCTGTAAATGGAAAGTGGTGGATTAGTCATTAAGATGGGAAGTTAGGCACACTGATATTTGGCTGGCGACTATGTGGAATCATTTTCTGGGTGCCACAAGATGGGGTAAACTTGGGGGTGAGATGGTAGGAATGTGTTGGGCATGAGCCATGCCGGTTTTCACATATTTGTTTGAATTGTGTTGCCATGTATCCAGCATTACAGTGTGGTCACTGGGAAGGTAGTTTGTTCAATTCAGAATCATTCATGGGTGAATGGGGATCACTATCCTCTTTGTGGGTGAGGTAATTTTCGAGGACAGAGGGGATGATTGTCTTTTTAGGATCAGAGGAGAAAACCAGGTTTCAAATTCACCCCTTAATGTACAGACCTTGAGGCACATGCTCAGTAACTTTCCAGATGTGAAGGTTGTGGCTGAGTTACTAAGGGGATTTTCCATAATGTTTTCTATTAAGTCTGGGGTTTGTGGGTGTGGCTCACTTTGTAAGAATGTGCACTCTGTACAGGGGAAGGAGGACATTTTTAAAGGTTTGTTGGAGAAGGAGTTGAATGTGGGTAGGTTTTTGGATCCATTTGATTACCCTTCCTTTGTCAATTTTAAAGTGTCATCATTGGGTTTGGTTCCTAAAAAGTCACACGGTGGATTTCGGTTGATTCACCATTTGTCCTCTCCTAAACAGAACTTGGTTAATAATTTCATTTCCAAGGAGGATTCAAAGGTGAGGTTTGCTTCATTAGATGAAGTGGTTGAAATCACTAGGGGGTTTACAGATCCATGACTGGTAAACATAGATATTAAATCTGCTTTTATTGGGCATGATGGTTGACAACAAATTTTATTTTGACAAGGCCATGCAAATGGGTTGTTCAGTGGCTTGTACTACCTTTGAGAAGTTCAGCACCACACTTCATTGGATTTAGCAGTAAGTGGGGGGGTATTCAATCAGAAAGCTGTCCATTATTTGGATGATTTTTTGTTCCTAGGTGAAGGGTTTGTAGGGGCACTTGAGGCCATGTGGGTTCCTGAAAATATGTAAAGAGTTGGGTATTCCATTAGTTATGCAGAAGTCGGAGGGCCCTGCAAAAGCATTGTGTTTTTTAGGATTGTTAGGGATACAGGCCAGGGGTTGTTTTGATTTTTGTCTGAGAAGATGCAGTATTTAAGGTTGAAGATTGCTTGGGTGATTGACAAGGACAAGGTGCAAATTAGGATGTCATGGATCTTTTAGGGCTGATGTACTTTGCCTATTAGATTGTGCATCCTGGTCGTACATTCTGCAGGTCAGTGGCATTTTTGTGAAAAGGAGGGAGAAGCAAACACCATTGGGTAAGGACTGGCAAGCTGGTTCGGGCTGATTTAACATTCTTAAAACTCAGATAACATTGTGGTTGTCTTTTCTGGATCAGGTTAATGGCATTTCATTCTAGCAGGTGGATTGGATTGGCCAAGGGGATTTGCAAATTTTTACAGACACAATCGGAGGCATTGGGACGTGCATGTTTTTTAGTGGGGAATTGTTTGTGACCCATTGGCTGGATAACTGCAAAAATGAATGGAAAAAGGATGTGGCCTTTTTGGAATTGATGCCTATTTGAGCAGTGTCTGTGGTGTAGCATGGTGTAGCAGGAATGTTTGCATAGTAAAAGGGTGATTTTTCATTCTGACAATATTGCCATGGTGTGAGTGTTGCAGTCAAAGACATACAAATCTAGATTGCTTCTGTTAGTTTTATGAACATTGGTTTTGCAGAGTTTGTTGATAACGTTTTATTTTACAAGTGTACACTTGTCAGGTTCTAAGAATGAGACTGATGACAGCTCGTCAAAGTTTTGGTTTCATAAGTTTTAGCACTTAGCCCCAGAGGCAGCAGGTAAGCCAATCATGTTGCCGGAGGAGGTGTGGCAGATTGGACTGAAGTGATGGGATGGTTGATTCAGCAGTCTTGGGTGGTTTCAACAAGGAAGCTGTATGGTAGGGCTTGTTTTGTAGCTGCCTGAGGAAGAGGGATTTGGTCACAAAAACTTTTACTCCAATATTTAGCTCAGGCTTGGATTAAAGGGAGGGCGGTTCAGTCAGTTAAGGTGGATTTGGTTGCCATTAGCATATTTGTGCAGGTGGCAGGGTTGCAGGACTTGAAGAAGTCTTAGGCAGTAGCTTGTATGTCGAAAAGGTGGGGTGGTATTGCTGGTAGAAAGGCTGGTAGGTGATGGCTGATAACTAGACAGGTGTTTATGGTTTTGTTGAGGGGCTTACATTTATTGAAAGGAGACTCAAGGGACTATAATTTTTCGGTAATATTGTCAATATGGATATATAATGGAGTGTTTAGGGTGACCGAGTTGCTGGAGTCACTGGTGTAGCAAGATTTGATTGTATTTTCTGTATCAGTGGAGCTATGGTTGCGTGCATCTAAAATGGACCAGTGTGGTGGGCAACAAGGTTACAGCTGTCACATGGGGGCAGTCCACATGTCATGGTTTTTCAATCCAAAGGTGGCCAGGTGATAACAAGCAAACAGTTTGCGTGTGTGATGAGAAAGGCTTTTCAGTGTTGGGGTTTTCAGGAGGAGAGGTTTTCTACTTATTCATTTTGCTTTGGAAGGGTTTTGGATTTAGCAAGAGAAGGTATGTCAGTGGAAGTTATCAAGAGGGTGGGTTATTGGTCTTCAGGTGCCTTTTTGTCTTGTTATAATTTGTTGATGGGTCATTGTCACTAATTTTTTTTTTGTCTTGAGGAAAGAGGTTGTCATTTTGGGTCATTCTTATTCATTGGGTGGCAAAATGGGCTGCAGTTAGGCTTGATGGAGAGGAGCTGAGTTTACAGTGTTACAGCTGGAGAATCTTTTAGTATGGTATCAGAGGCCTCAGATGGCATAAGCTTGAGGAGGAGCTTGTGGATATACATTTACGGATTGGGACTCCACATGTTTTAATGGTTCATTTAGCAGCTAATGATTTAGGTGTCAGCGGTGCAGCTGTTAGCATTGTCACCTCACAGCTGAGGTTCTCCATTTCACTTTTAGTTTGGGGTGCTTTCTGCGTAGTTTGCATGTCCTCCCTGCAGTTGTGTGACTTTTCTCTGGGTGCTCAGGTTTCTTCCCACATTCCAAAGCTATGTAGTAGGTAGACTGGACACCCTAAATTGGCCATAGGTGTGACAGCATGTGCAAGTGAGTGATACTGCTAGCCACCTGGTGGTGTAAACCTTGGCTTGAGATGATTGTCACTGTTGAAGTGACACCCTGACTCCATGTGCAAAATGGGAAAAGGGGTTGAGGATGGATGGATTTAGGTGTCATTCCAAAATGGCAGTTGGTGTTTATCATATTGAAGGACTTATCTACTTTAGGGAGGAAATTTCCAGGTATGAGTATTGTGTGCTCAGAAATAATACCATGTTTGGTTTGGAGGAATGCGGGCAGTTTTATAGGTATCGAGTGCGCCTGACAATTTTCTAACTTTAGGTTATCAAGGCATTTGGGGACCTGGGTAATTGCACTGTTGATCATAGCAGACTTTGATGACAGGGACACAATGTGGTTTAGGGAGGATGGGGTGCACCTGAGTGAGTTGGGATTGGATTTATTCAATGTACACCTGGCTTTGTTTTTGGAGGCTTGGTGAAGGTGTTACATTACGAGAGAGGGAACAGCCTGTGCCAGGCTGGTGGGCACAGAAGATGGGCAGGGTTGTCCCTCATTTGTTCCCCTTCTGGTGTTAGGTGTTGGATTTTGCAAGGAGGCTGACTGGGTATGAAAGTGACTATGGCATGCTGTTTCTGATAAAGTAAGGGTAATTGAGTGGTTGATGTAACGCTGCTTATTTTGTGGCAAGGTGAGCGGGATACGCTGCCTTGTTAAATTTTCATATGGATGTTATGTCCATGTTGCGATTAATACATTTTATTGTTGATCAAATCATTTTATGATTTAGAATATTGTTTAATAAAGGTTGTCATATGCCATCTTGGTGTGATATGTTTTATTCTGAAGGGGATCAGGGCAAATGATATATGGGTAGATGCACTGAGCACTGTATTTCCAAACTCTAGTTGGGAAATTACAGAAGTATTAAAATGCAAACAATTATGTAAATAATGAGTACTGGCAGTACTTAGAAGACATAAGAAGGGAGTCTGATGATACATACATATGTTGATATATACATATATATACATGGTAATGTTCACTTGTCAAATTGCCATTTTATTGACAGGTGTGAGAGGGGATTATTTTTGTAAAATGCACAGATTTTACAGTTTTGCTACAGTCAGTTTCTCTGCTGTTGATTATAAATTACTAATGGTAATTTTCTTTTGCTTGTAGTTGCATGACTATGGAGTTGGCATATACAAATAAAAAGGTATGGAGGCACCCTACCATGGAAAACATATGTGTCTTTTGTTGGTGTGTACGTGAGTAGCATTGTATGTAGGATGTATTCCATGGTTGTTTACATGTGTTGGCATGTGGTGTGTGTGTGTGTGTGTGTGTGTGTGTGTGTGTGTGTGTGTGTGTGTGTGTGTGTGTGTGTGTGTGTGTGTGTGTGTGTGTGTGTGTTTGGCCTTAGTGGATGTCTCCAGCCTAAAACAGAAAACATTAAACCAGAGGGTAAAATAGTACTTGATTGTGAGCAGCAAAATTACTGGCTGAGATTCCTTAGAATCATGAAAAAAAACTATCAATTGTAGAGGAGCACAGATGAAACTTCAAAGTAATCAAGTATTTGGGACTTGCTTAGAAACTGATACGTCTTTATTGAAAATGAAAGAATATTAAACAGAGGGATGCTTTTTCACATAAATGGACATTAGATCTCATACCTGTAAGCTTAATTTCCGATGTTTGTTAATTGAGTTGCCAACATGAGCAGATGCTTTTAATTTAAGAAAAAAAGCTTGTTTTAGCCAGTCATTAGTGACAAATATGAAAGTGTTTGAAACTGCTTGTAAAATGGAGATAAGGGGACATATTAGCTAACACACTGCCCAACAAGATTTACAACATGTCTGCTAATGAAGCAACTGCACAATAATAACTTTTATATGTGGATAAAAGTGGCAGTTAGTGCCTATTTATTTATTTATTTTATATTTGTTAACCGGGATGGTCCGACTGGATACATGTCCTTTTTCAGCGGAGGCCCGGGGAGAAAAGCTCCAACAGAGTTACATTGATAATTAGGTACAGTAAATGAGCTGAAAGAACTTAACAAAAACATAGGCTATTTACATACAAGTACAAGACTGCCATTACTATTTCTGAGATTACTACAAATGTAACATTAATAACATATTAGCAAGGACGGTAGGCAGTATAATGACATAGAGTTAGACAGGATACATATTTCTTTATCACAGTATACAAAGTACTTATCATCTTAGCTAGTTGTTTATGTTTTAGTTAATGGCACAGAGCTAGTCTGGGTTTGAGCAAGGACATAGCCAGTGTGACTTGAAGTGGAGTTTTAGACTATTTTTGAATTGACTTAGAGAAGTTGCAAGCGTGATGTTATTTGGGAGAGAGTTCCATATTTTACCAGTGGTGTTGGCAAATAGCGCGTCACCACCTAGGTTGAGAGATTTAGTTGTTTGGACAAGGAGTCTGTTTGCTGAGCGAAGGCAGCTTAGATTGGAGTAGGGAGTCATTCATTTTTTGTTAGTGCTGGGGTATTCTCAGGTTGTTTAAGGATTTTGAAGGCCTCTATGAGTTGGGACTGGTGAAGAAGGTGTGGGAATTCCATCCATCCAAGCTTTTTCAGGTTAGTACAGTGGTGTGTTCTGTAGGGTAGGCCTGTAACGAACCTGGCAATGTGATTATAGCAGGATGAGAGCTTGGCCAGATCAGATTTGTTAAGGTGAGTGAGGACAGGAGAGGCATATAGTAGGGTAGAGAGAAGGTGTGAACGGGCTGTGGCTGCCCTGGCATTCGGGGTAAGGAAGGCTTTAATTCTATATAGGGTCCCAAGTTTCTTGTTGACTGACTTAATGGCTTGGTTGATATGTATATCAAATCTGAGTTTATTGTCAATGTTTACTCCTAATAGCTTTGTATAGGTGTCTGGGGAGATGATGGTCCCATTATTGGATTTTATAGTGAAGTTTTCAGTCTGAGATCTATTGGTTGGGTAGAAGAGAAGTAACTTGGTTTTGTTTGGATTTAAGATCAGGAGATGGTTGGCAAGCCAGTTTTCGACTTTGGATTTGACTTTCAGAAGCTCTCTTCAAAAGCAAGGTGTTGGTAAATTTGAATGACACTGAAACAATGGACTTATCATCAAAGACGAAGTAAATGGCTCATTTCAATGCTCCATGAACTCAGCATTAGGTGGAAACAGAACTGCTTTGGAAGTTTACAATGTCTTGATAGCAGATCATCAGTGGATGAGCAATTTTTGGTTCTCAAGATGCATATTGATTTTTTAATCCTCATCTAAGACTGGTTTTAAGTACTGGAGGGACAAAAACTGAAACTTTTCATTTACAAAGTATTGAACCTGCTAGTACAGAAAGGTAAGTTTTACACTATGGACTCAGACTGCTGGCACTTTCTTGTAAAATTAAAACAATTTGATTTTAATTTTCCAGGATCAGAATTTTTAAGGTGACAGTAGACATAGCATCCCTTATACACGGTTATCTCTCACCACAAAGAGAAGTTCAGCTAATTATGCACAGAGTAAGAATGACAATATTCAAATCCTAATGGAATTGCTTCTCAACAGCAATATTTTCATTTCTTATGACAAGATATTGCCATTAAAAGAGGGGTAGCCACATGGCTCACTGTAGCACCTTCATTTGCAAATGTTGTTTTGATGTAATGAGAGAGAAAGTTTCTAGTGAAGGTGAGATGCTTTTGCAAACTAATTTTCTTTTGCTCTTTATTGGTAATTTGTCTTTTTTATTAGATTTAGGGACAAGGTTTCCCTAGAAAATTGTATTCCTGAAGTTTGCAATGCTATGTTCCAAGATAGAGATTGTTTACCTGAATAGTAGGACTGACGATGTTCAAGGGAAGCCTGAATTTACACATTTTTATTTGCAGACCGACACTTTCCATCCTTGACTTATGAAGAAAATATTAAAAAAACAAACAATTATGATTTATATACTTACTACAAATGACACTATGTTTTTAGAGGGCTGTACGTACTGAAAGATTGGCTTTTTAAAGTGGTTATGAAGAAAGCAAAACTGAAGTGTCCTCAGACAGGTGACAAACAACTGTTGCTTTAAGGAAAAAAAAACTTTAACTGAGACAGATGATATCACCCAAAAAACCCACCTAGGTTAGTTAACTTTCACTAAAGTCTTTGGCATTGCTATGGTTATTGCACATAGTGTATGTTGGCAAAATTAAACACGTTATTTCTGAAAACTGGGAAACTGAAAGTGTAACCCAGAAATGATTAGTGTGATAGAAGAACAACCTACATCTGTGAATAATGACAATGTCATTTAAACATTTATTATCTTTATAAAGGTATGCAGGGCTCTAAAATGACTGCAACCTTTAAATGTGGTACATGCAAGTTTGTCTTTTCGGCTTTTCCCGGTTAGGGGTTGCCACAGCGGAACTCCGGTTCACTAATGATTGGCAGTAGATTTTTATGGTGCTGAGTTGCCAGCCTGATGCCCAACCTTCAGCGAAGGCACGCCCATTCCCACATGTCTTTCAGAGGCCACTCGACCGCGGGGAGAACATGCAGACTCCACACAGAAGGCACTCCCAGCCGAGAATCGAACAGGAAAACCTCTTGCTGTGAGGCAACAATGCTACCGCTGTACCACCACGGCAAATGTGGTACATGCAAGTACTGCAGCTATATACATGAGTGCCTTCCTGACATTCTCTGTCAGACTGAAAGATCAATTGGTGCAAGTAGAAAATATAATTGTGATGACACCAATGTGGCATATTCAGTCACCTTTCTGTGTTTGTATCTATGGTAGCAAAATAAACACAAAGGTGCAAGTCATTCCAAAGATGCAAATAACACAATGTTTAAACATTCATAATTATGCAAAGATTCCAACCTATTGCTTTTTTTTTTTTTTTTTTTTTTTTGTGATTGACTTTTGTGAGTTAGGCTTGTGGTAGAGATTGCAACATTTTGCTAGAAAAACTGAACACGAGAGATAGGTAAACAAAAAAAAAATATATATATATATATATATATATATATATATATATATATATATATATATATATATATAAGATAGTTACTAAGAATTAAATACAACAGTAGTATTGAGGAGTGTAAAGAACAAACATGTCTGAAATTGTTTTTATTCCATAGGTGTTAAACAGTCATGTGTTTTAAACAGTAATATGATGTATTTTTAATATTACAGTAGGAATTGTAGACCTGATTGTCATTCTGCAGACATATGTTTGTAATACAAAATGAAAGGATTTAATCTCTATTA
The DNA here is from genome assembly GCF_019279795.1 of Protopterus annectens. Classification (NCBI taxonomy): domain Eukaryota; kingdom Metazoa; phylum Chordata; order Ceratodontiformes; family Protopteridae; genus Protopterus; species Protopterus annectens. The sequence goes on along the minus strand of NC_056734.1, from coordinate 722,781,248 downwards.
AAAAAGTATTCTGTGGATTTTATTTTGTTTTTCCACAAGGCCATCTGGGAACTTGAGTACATAAGTGTGCCATTTGTTTCTATGAGGTGATCAGAATTTAAAATGACTCTGTAATAAACAACAATTTGAACTTCATTCTTAAGAAACCAGTTTTTGCTGTTTTTGTATTTACTACAAGTTAGGACCAACACTTCCATGTACAATGTTGTATTTACTTGCAATAACAGTACATCATAACATAAATATTAAATATGAAAAACTGTAAAATCTATTAATTACACTTTATTGAAAACATTGTTTTTGGACTCAGTTTCACATGCTAATTCTAAAAATGCTTTTAAGGTGTGTGTTATTGTTGTTGGTGGGGGGGGAGGGGCAAAGCCTGCCCCATATTCAATCCCTTCTATAATATTTGAAGTCACTGCTCCCTGATATTGTGGCCTCATTTGATAAGATGGCAGTTTGGGTAGCTGTCCATTATGGATAATACAGCTGGCCGTCATTTAAATAAACTACTGCCATAGTCAAACAATACTGCTTGAGATTGACTGAAAATGTTCCCTCCAGTAATTTAACCAAAATTATTCTTTTTGTGAAGGACACTATCAGTTCAGTTGCCCAACTTACTAATTTCATGTGAGACATCTTCAAAGTGACAGGTCACTTTTTTCTAACTCATCTTCTCTATTCAAAGCTGTAACGTACTGTGAACCCCTCTCCCCTTTGTGTATGTTAAGTCCTGATCCCTTTTTAGGTGCATAACAATAAAAAATTCAAATAGATATGATGGAAGCCAAAATGTAACCCAAAGAGAAAGGGAGGACCTCCTCAATACGTTAGTTTATACTAGGTAAACCTTGGTCTGGGGGCAGAATTGTCCCTGCAAGACGGGCAGAATACTGAGGCAGTTTGTTCACTTTGCCCACAAAAATGTTTATCAACAAGATTTAAAAAGACTCATTTTATGTATTGGCTAATTAAACAGAAGTGCTATAAAAGCATGTCTGTCACATGACTATGACGTAATGGAGTCTATTACATTACTGCACAGTTTCATGCTTTTAAAAACCTTTCTTTTGAAACCTGCTTTAGAATTGCAGCAATTTGGCCAAATCCAAACTGCAAGCCCAATATGTACAACAGTATCTTAGTTACTTATTCTTTTTGTTTGTTTTACTAAAACAAAGGAAATCTGAATTTCCTAGATGCTATATATTTTAAGTAGTTGTTAACACTCATGAGTTAGCTAATGATTTCCATAAGAATGGAAAAAACTGACTATAGCCCACAATATATAAATGTATACATTTTCAACACTAATAACATACTCAGGACCACAGACAAGCAAGTGGAAAAGTTTAGAATTTGTACTCTATTAACATGAGTACACAATTAAATCCTAACTTTTGAGGAAGCCGGTATCTGCTGAAGACAGATCTGTAGCGTTCTTCCCATTTGTTGTACTACTCCAAGCTGTTCTTTTACTGGATAAAGTTCTTACAGTCCAGTAATGAGAAAAATAGAAAAGCTAAATAGGCATACAGTGTGTGCACATAGTAAACAATCTTCTATGTCATGTTTACTATATTTACTATTTATTGTAACTTCAAGTTGACTTAATTTATTTCTTTTTAGTCTGCTATTTTATAACCCACCCACGCTTGGCAGCCCCAGACAGAGGCATTGTAGCAGACATAATAAACACATTCCACTTGGGAAATTATTGCATCTCACTGTAAAACAAATTTTGATTACTGACAGAGGGTTTGGCTGGCCGGAGAGTCAAAGGATGTGGCATGTTTTAACAACATTGCATAAAGGTTCAGGGCAACATGACTGGTGTATTTAAAGGCACTTCCTTCTTAAAACAAAAAAAGCAGCTAGTAGACTGTTCAGTGCACGATGCATGTGAAATGTATTTCAGTAAATTGAGGCATTAATGTTTTGCAGCCTTGTGTTCCTTTATTATTCTCAACACTGTTTTGGTCTATACAATGCTGTTACGAAAAGCATTCAGAGTAATGGCAGATGTTACTTTTTCCGGACTTATTCAGTATGTTTATGTTTGCTTCTACATTTGTACTTCTAAATCCATTAAGTTCAGTCTAGAGCATTAATGAACAGAGTGCTATGATGTTTTCAAATTAACACCGAATGGTATTAATCTACGCTGATACCCCAAGAGATTGGAAAAAAATGTACCTTTACTATTAATATGCAATACCAAAGCAGACTCTTATGTGCACATTAAAATGCTTATTTCTGAATTTATTTAGTTACTTACTTATTTTTGTCATTTTACTACTAAGTCAAATACTCTGAGTTGCAAATATCTCTTTCTGAGGAGTGACCCAAGAACCCAAGGGTAGAGATTCAGAGTATCATAATGCATTATACAATACTGCTTGTGGCAGTATTTCTCAGTGCATTATGGGAAAGTGATTCAGAGACCACTGTAGTCTTACAATGATAAGAAGGTTATTGTCCATTGTGTTACACCAGTCTGTCTGGAGAAGGCTGCATGCAGCATTTCAAGGGCATGTTTTTGTGCTATTTAGCTTTGTAAGGTTCCCCAGAACTTTTCATCATGATTAGACTAGCAATGTAGTGTAATTTAAAGAGGTGCTCTAACATGCTATTTGGAAAGTGAAGCAAAAAAAGTGTGTGCTGCATTTTGATGATGTAAATCCATTCAGTCCTATGACAGAAGCAGAGCTGTTAGCTCCATGGGAAGCTAGTATTGCAGAACTGTGTGTGTGTGTGTGTGTGTGTGTGTGTGTGTTTGTTTGTGTGCATGTGTGTGTATGTGTGTACACACGTGCATGTGTCTATGTCTGCATATTTGTGCTGTATGTGATGTATGTAAGGGCATGATTTTCACAAGTGTGTGTGTGTGTGTGTGTGTGTGTGTGTGTGTGTGTGTGTGTGTGTGTGTGTGTGTGTGTGTGTGTGCGTGCGCTTGCATGAGTGTTGGTATGTGGGTGTGTATATGTGCATGCGCAACTGCTTTGTGTGGGTTGGCAGGGGGAACACTGGTGGGGTTATCTGTAACTGCACAGTGTTTGAATCAGAGACATGTTAATGAGCCATTAATGAGATGTTTCTCCATGTGTCTTTATTATGTCTTTGAATTGTATTATTTTGCCATCATACTGTGTTGTTGCCCACATAGGTCTGGCAGCAATTATGCTGTCTGAATCCCAGACATGATGTTAAAAGACAGCTACACCTTAAACAAATGTTTTCTGACCTCACAGCATATTTTCCTGTACAACATCATTTTGGCACTGTCACATGTAAAGTGCAATCTGTTGTATTTGTATGCTTCAGCTTCATTGCTAAATACCATTTTCAGTTTTCATGAACTATGACAATAAAAGGAATGTGCCTCACTGGCTTTTGCATCTTATTGCCTATTACATTAGAGGATTTTGGTCGAGGAAAAATATACATAACCATGTTTTTTAACCAAATGCAGATGGATGAAAAGAACAGAGAAAGTACATCTACGTGTTAGTTTTAATTATTAATTTATTTGCTTTTTTACCAGTTAAGTAGGACAGTTCTCATAACCCTTTTTCATCCATAAGCAAGACTTAAGTGCAAGAAGATTATTCCGTCCTTAATACAACACACAATAATTAGGGTCCCTATTAATTAATCGAAAATTCTGTTCAGTGAATGGCATTGTCAGTGCACTTACATCGAACATGCAGTTCATCAGACTGTTCATAGTGAGATTGCGGTATAGTGAAGATCAGAAAATTAGCCCTTTCCTCATTGTAATGCAATCTCGGAGTTGGTATATATATATATATATATATATATATATATATATATATATATATATATATATATATATAATTAGTGGGGGGGTGCAACCCCCCACAAGAGCGGAAATTGGCATTTCTGATGAAATGCCATTTGCTGAAGTGAGTTTTTGCTGATTTAATATAATTAGATGCAGAGGGGAAACGAGAAAGTGCTTCAACAAACTTACTGGATCAGGACTCAGATAAACTGCTACGTCAGTTAGAAGTGATTTTAAAGCCTAGAACCTAGTCAAAGTCTAGCAGCACAATGCCAGTATATCCTCCAACTGAGATTTGAACTGTGACCCACCAGATAACTGGTCTAGCTGCTCTACAATTACGTAACTGAAGCAGCTGATATCTTGCTTGTGTACTGCAAAGTCATCTCTTCCTCAGGCATTTGTGTTTCAAACACAAATAGATCAATGAGAACAGAGAAAGGTCTTAGTTTGAATCCTAGTTGAAACAAAGTCTTATTTAGTGCTGTACTCCTAAACTTTGATTAGTGCTTGTGCTTCCAAAAAGCTACTAAATCATATAGCAGTCTGTCTGAGTTCTAGGGATTTACTATGAATACTTGTGTGTTTCTTTTAATCAATATTTTCTTGGATAAATCTAAAACCGTCCAAAACCTTGGAAGTCACAACTCAAAACTGGAACACACCCAAGGTTGTAAAACTAACAAAAATATTTTATTTTATGGGTGAGTCCCCTATACCACCTGACACAACAGCAAGATTCCATGTTAACAAATGATTTATATAAATGTATGGAGTGCTTCTCTCCTGCATACATCCGTACATAAATATACTAACTCCATGGCTGCACAACTGTGGACTACCACAGTCATACCACAGTAATATGCAACTGAATATACACTGCTATCTTTTTAGCGGGGATTGGCATAAGAGTTGAGATGTTTGCCTCACAGGTACAGGGTTTGACTTTCACCTTTATGGAAATTGGCTAGGCTCAAAATGGCTCACAAGGGCACATAGTTTGGTACTTACCTATAAACTTTTCACATGTGATTTCAGACTATCTACGACAGCCGCTTCCCACATTGTTCTTCTTCCCACCTCTTTGATTGTCTCCTTTCCAAACTGCCTCCCTTCGGCAAATTCATGGATCCTCCACGGAACTTTTTACACTGAGGTGAAAAAAACTCAGATGTTAACAAAGCATAGTGAACATCATAACTTTAAAAATGGGGGAACAAAGCTCCACTAAAACTAATAGTGATGTATTTGAAAATGCTGTAAGAGATACTGTTTACTTTAGTAAAAAAGATTATTTTTTCTAGTAGTATGTGATATTACCCTTGCTTCAAGACCTAGAAATGTTTAAATGCAGCTAGAATGTTTACTGTTTGTTTTAGGAGGGAATGTTTTATAGCAAAATGTCTAGGCATAACCTCTTGGAAAGACATGGTAGACAGAACTGTTTATTTCAATTCAGATAATTTTCATCTTTGCCATATTATAAATAGGCTTACATTGGGCAAACTAACTTATGCAGTAAAAGCTTTTTAGGGTAAAGGATATACAAATCTCATCAAAGGTAAAAGCTTGGAACAACCTTAAATTTCTTATATGCAAATGAAAGGAGTTTGAATAACATACTTGCTGTTTTAAAAGCAAGAGTTAAGGATGGGTTATATGATATAGTATTAGTGTAGGATTTAGGCTTTGGCATGGGGATGCATGCCCCACTTTTTTCCTGTCAGTCACCCACAGTACAATCTGGTACCAGTAAAAAAATGTTCATAGGTTTCATTAATGTGTACTGGGCTAATGACCACTAGAGCCATTTTAAGCCTAGCCATGCATCCAAATTGCTGACAAGTTCTGGCACCCTTGATAAGTATAAGCAGGGTCTTGGGAGGTTAAACATTTACAAGCAGGGGCATGGGAGATGAACCATTTACAGGCTGCCTGTGTCCATTAGAGGCATAGGTGTCAAACCAGGACTGAATTTCCTGTTCCCCATCCAATTGTCCAAGTTACACTTGAATTGGGACAGAGAGGAACTCTGCTTCACATGGGTGGGGAGCATATTCCAGAGATGGGGTAGTCTCTGGGATATATGCCTGTCTCTTCAACAGGTCCTGTTTATATCGCAAGCAAGGTTTAAATCTTTAGAATGGGCAATTCTGATGCTGTTTATTTTGTGGATATGCAGGAGATCCATCAGGGAGTGATCCGACAATGTATTGCCAGGCAAAGATTTCCCCTCAACAACCTGTAAGAGACAGAATACAGGGATTGGCCTTTGAGGCAGTCTGCACAGGACATGTTAGTTGCACCCTGTATTCTTTTAGTGAGGAACCTCTGTGGATATTTCAATTGTTAGATGTGCCTGATTATGTATACCAAAGAGGGCATTGTACTCTATGACAGGTCTAATGAATGCTGCCGTAGTGCTCAACCTCTTAGTGCAAGAAACCTGGAGAAAGCCTAAAATAAAGGGGGGGGGTCCAAAAATAGGGACATATTGTAAATATTGCTCTTATAGACTTAGAAATTAGCTAGAATAACAGGTTTGCATCAGCATGTATTTTCTGAAGGGAGTTGGCATCTTGGACTTCAGTCATCTGTGATTTGCCAGAAAACTGCAAATTTTATGAGAAACTGATCAAAACATATGTGGCAAAAATCTGGACATTCTGCAACAATCTGGACAGTTGAGAGATACGAATACTGCATATAGTGGAACAATGACTTCCTTGGACCTAGATGCCATACATTTGCTTATAAGCTGCACAGCACAGAATGATTTCCTCACTAATGTAGACACATGATGGTCAAAGGCTAGATTACTGTCTATATGTGTTCCCAAGTCCCTGACTACTGGGTCAATATAATAATTACCAGGGGTGGAGGACTTCCTAAATGATACTATTATGCATTTCTTGGCATTTAGTTTTAGTCCTTGGCTCTAACACAAGTTATTTGTCCGTGTCAGCCCTTCCTGGGAACATTAGTGTTGGTGGGGGATTCTATGACTGCTCCTAATTTGCAATCTTCTGGAAATTTGGTCAGTCAGAGGCCCATGACATTGGCCTTGACTTCAGAGAAGTAAATGCCAAAAAGGAGCGCTCCCAGGACTGATCCCTGAGAGACTCGGCTTGTGACTGGCCTAGAGGTAAACTCTCCGATTCTAACTTCCTGAGTCTTGTCTATGAGCCAGCTGGGCATCCACCAGGTGACATAAGTGTTTGTACCCAACCTCTTGAGTTTGTCAACAATGTCAGAGTGGGGTATTATGTCAAATGCCTTGGCCAGGTTAACGTAGGCATTGTGAACCCTTTTGCCCACATCCATTGCTTTGGTAACTTTCTCAAAAAAGTCCACCAGGCTGAGTAGGCACGACCTGCCTTTGATTAATCCAAATTGAGCTGGGTCCAGTGTCTAGAGTTTTCCTATGTCATTATTGATAATTTCTATGATCATTTTTTTCCATGTCTTTGCATATATGAATAGTGAGACTTATTGGTCTATAGTTTTCAGGGTCTGTAGGTGACCCACCTTTGTGCACAGGGATGACAGTTGTTGCTGTGCTCCATTCATGAGGAATGAAGCTTCTTAGAGGCTGCAGCTAAATGTCGATTCCACAGGCCCTGACAGGTCATGTTTCATACTACTTAGAAGGCATCCTGGAATATTGTCTGGGCCCATTGATGCAGTGTTATTGGCCTTAGGGAGAGCATTCAGGACCCATTCCTAGTGATAGTAGGGAGAGTTATATTTAATAGTATTTCCTTAGGGAAGTTTGAAGATAGAGTTAAAATTAGAGCTAAATTTGTCTGCCAGTAGGTTTGCTATGTCTTCTGGGACAATATAGGTGGCTCCATTAACAATGAGCTCTGCACACAATTGTTTAATGCCTTTGAGATTGCACTTATAGCAAAAATAATGCCTTGTGGTTGTACTTTGCATGGAAGGCCAAATTCACCTTAAATCTGGCTTTGGTAGACTTTATTTTTCCACTGAGTTGTTTGTTTACTTTGATGAGAGTGTTTTTAATCCTGCTGGGTTCTGCACCTAATTTTTGCCATGCTTTTCTTCCTTCTGTTATACAGCCTGTTCATGTTGTGATTCCACTGGGGGGAGGGCTTGATTTTTAAGTTAGTTCTGTACTTATTCCTGATGGATACAGCTACCTCTATGCAGTCATTAACATGCTTGTAAAGGGTTTCTGTGAACAGCTCTGCATATGCAGCAGTGTGCTCAGGGTTTCAGGGTGCTTGAAATTTTGCCAGGTTATCATTTAGTAGTAGGAAGTTAGCCTTTGAACAGTGCTTGAACATTCTAGGGTTAGTTGGGGTTCTGTTTTCTTTTTATTTTTTTACTTCAAAGGAGACAATTGTGTGATCTGACCTTACCAGATAGGACATTACTGTAGGAGGTGTACAGTGGTCTCCCATATCAGTGAGGAACAGATCTAGTATGTTTGTGTCCCAAGTCATGGTATTGACAATCTGGTCCAGGAAGTTTGTATTTACAGAATCTAGGAATTTCTGTGCCTACATGTTTGCTGTCATATATGATTCCCAGTTAATAGTGTGGTAATTAAAGTTGCAGATGAATATGGTATTGGGTTGGGTGGTGAGTGTTTCCAGTAAGCTTAAGTATGTTTCCTTGGTCATAAAGGGAGACCTATAGCTTGCAAGCAACTGGTACAAGATTTTACCTAAGGTGATTTGAACACGCAGAAGCTCAAGTGCATCATATTATTTGATCAGCCTTGAGGTATATTTATTTTTTATGTAAATATAGACACCTCTGCCTTTAGGTCCTGTCTGCATAGCAGCTGGTCTAGATGTGTAGCAGGCTTTATAGCCAGTTAGGGTTTAAAGTTGCAAAATGTGCCAACAAATGAGGTACAGTAAGAGAAGTGCTCTCTCAATTATCCGCATCAGTATATTTCCCAAATCAACAGTTAGGGCAGCTTTTTTTTCATTTAGTGTCACAAGTCATCCTGGGAGCTGTAACTGGAGGAGCCAATCACAATAATAGGATAATCTGATCATTATCCTGAGTGGCTCCTCCAGTTGAGTCCTCCAATGTAACTAAGAACACATTCATGAGGGAGACTAAGAGAAGTGACATGAATTTTTAATGGAGTGGGAGAAAAAAAAAACAACAGCAGCAGCTTACAATTACCACAAACCTGAACAGCTTGCCCCCAGCTCTATAGTTCAGCTACTTCTACAAATCCGGATGTGAAGAGCAGCAGCTGGTGAGATCGTGAGATAATTTCTGTTTTCTTTACCTGGTAGGTAACCACATAGACAGTAAGCAACTTTAGGCTCATACCTGATTTTGCCTCCTGGTTTTGGTCTGTCCCGCAATACCCATTTGTACTGGATTGAGGTACAGCCTGAAGCAGAAGAAATGCTACACACTGATCAATAAACCTGATACGATCTTCACAGGTTTCCCGTTTGACTATAGCATCTGAGATGGAAAATAAAAAGGTTGTTTAAAATATCTGCCAGTTTTCACATTTACCATTATGATGACATTAATGTTTTTTTTTAATTAAAATGACTACTAATAAACATTACTGAAGGGTAGGGCATTCATTGCAAGGTGTAACTCCATCTCTGCTCCAGAAGTACTTAAAGTCATATGAAATGAGTATCTTATCAGCTAAAGATTTTAACTTTTGGCCTTTTTATGAGTTAATGATATCCATTAAAATTCTCCCAAATTCTCCATAATGCAGGACACGCTGACCAATAATACACAAAGTGCAAAGAATAGCAATAGGGGTCTGTTAACAAACTGTATTCTATTTGTTCCTTCTGTGTATTGAATGTTCATTCTGCAGTATTGTACACTGCAAATTATGCTATAGATTGTGTGACAGGGTTGAGAGATGTGTTTGCTTATTTAATTTTGAATATCTCAGTGTTTTTGCCGATATGTTTTGCACAGTTTCATTTTGATTCAATTTTGGTAAGGTATGAAAAATGTAGATTTCCTGTCAGTTCTTAATTAACATTTTCTACATACAACATAGAAGTAAGAAGTGTGATGTATGGTGTAACACAATTGATTTACAGTGACCATTTTTCAAAATTTTCCTACAGTACATGGTGGAGTGCATTCAGGCACAGTAACCAGTCAGTTTTCTTCTTTAATGTGCTCAGAGTTGTTTAGTATTTTCCAAAAAAAAATTGTCCACTGTGAGATTCAGGCAGTATCACCCCTCCCCCAAAAAATAAATATTATTACACACCTAAACTCTGTCCTAAAGTGTCAAAAATGCTCAGCAGTGTTCTCTAATTACAGTAGAGAGTTGATTATCCAAACGTCAGTTATCTGAAATGTTAATTATCTGAATGCAGCCTTTCAAAGTGTTTGGGTAGGAAAAATCATAAAGTCTGAATATGTAAACGTTACATATTCACTTGTGCATGTTTTTTGAGCTTGTAGCCTGCTCATGTGTGAAAAATGTTCTTTATTGTCCACTGGAATTGCTCAGTGGTTGAAAAGTATATTCCCTGCGTGCAGAAAAAAACAAGATTTTAGAAGTTTTTTTATCTGGTTCAATGTATGTTTGATTATTCAAACTATCCTAGGTCCCAGCTAGTTCAGATAATCGACTCTCTACTCTACATTCACTTTTGGAGTGTCAGAAAAGGCAATCACTGACAGATTGAAAAATGTGTGTCATTCAAGCTTAAGTCTTGACAAGCTGGATAGCAGCATATAAAGTTTTAAGTCCATGAGATGTGGAATATTATCCTTGAAAAGTAGGCAACACCATTTAGAAAAGTAATAAGTGACATTCGTGAGTGGTAGAGTAAGATCAACTCTGAGCACTGCCAGCTTAGTGTAATGATATGGAGTGTTCTAACCAATGTATCTGGTATACAAAGGTAAGGCAGGGGTTCCTCTGTGTGGAGGTAGGGTCACAGGGGCAAATAATATTGCTAGGAAGCTGAAAAATGACCTAATTCAAAGGCTGTTATGCTGACGTAATGTCTTAGGTCTGTCTGCAGCTGTAGATGTGATCAAAATGTCATTATTCCACCCACCACATGCATATAATGGTATTTATATACCTTTGTGGTTGCATTTGCAAAGGTATGTGAGGTAGGAGAGTTGTGGATTGTTATTCTCCATTTTTATCCCCATAGCTTGTACAGTTTAGTGTAGGTGCCATGTTAGTGCAGAACTGGCTGACAGTCCAGCACAGAGCATTAAGGCAATTAGCTGTTAAGGGATTCCACCCTGCAGCTCTGGCTCTGATTCTAATCAGTTTCACAATTATACTGTGTCACTTCAAGTAAATCAATTAATCAGAAAGTGCAGATCAACACTGAAAAGAGGAACTTTTGCATAGTGACTTTACCTGTTTATAGATAAATTAGACAAGAAGCAAAACATACAAGTTTAAAGTAGGTATCTTACATAAGATATAAGATAGTATGAATAAGGCTGATAAGTAGTTACTAGGCATGTGGTCCAGGATACTATTGAGGAGCCTATCCCAATTTCCCAGCTCCCAGTGTCCTGTCTGGTTAAGTGACTTGCTCAGAGTCACACAGTAGGCAAATGGAGGCTGTGGAGACCAAACCCTGGACTACAGAAAGCAGCGTATTAATAGCTCATAACCTTAGTCATTTAAACTGCCATATAATACTGACTTTCTTTCCATGTTGATGATTTTTCTTCTCAGACCAGCAGTATATGTCTTTTAATTGTTAACCATAAGCCCAATGGACACAAGTACTCCTTTATAAGGTGAATCCAGGAGCACTTTCTTAGGTTCATAGGTTCATAGGTGTGTACTAGGCTAATAGCCCTGGAGTCTTTACAAGTCTAGCCCATAGAAGTGCCCTGGCATCATGCTGCCCGATGTTAGTTCCCAGTGCCTCTATCAAGTAGAGCCACTGGAGTGATCCCAGGGTGAACTTTCTATTACCCATCCACTCATCAAAATTTCTCTTGAAGAGGGACAGTGAGGTGCTCTGCTTGACCTATATGGGAAGTCTATTCCAGGGCATAGGCAGTCTCTGGGTGAGGAACCTGTCCCTCCAGCATGTTCTGTTGATTGTGGTAATGAGGTTGAGTTCTCTGGAGCATGTGGTGTGGAAGGATTGGGATTTCTTTAGATGTAGCATTTCTAACAGAGCTGGGTCAGACATGTAAGTCAAGCAGAGATCGCCTCTAAGTAGGCAATATGGGACAGAGAATAGTTGGAATCATTTGAGTCTCCATGTAAGAAATGTGTTTAATGCCTAGGATCCTCTTTGTGAGGTGCTTCTGTGGCCTCTTCAGCTATTGCAGGTGTTTAGTGAGGTACATGCCAAATGGGGCATTATACTCGATGATTGCTCGCACAACTTGCGAAGTGGGTGCTTCTGTTGGCTCTTGAATGCAGACGGGGATTTCCCTGGTCGTTGTTGGCTTCAAAACCACAGGAGATTTGTTTAGCTGCTGTACTACCTCTGAAGACCAACCTTACTTAAGCGACCTAGTCGCAAATAGAGTCTGTGCGTATCTACCTATATGTTATTAACTGACTAGTACAAGATTGTTGCTTCAGCGTACATGTTTAATTTATTTAGCGATAGCTACTTAAGTGTGTAAATGCTCCTTGTTTCTGTTAACTATTGTATTCACTACATAATCACTAAGCTGTATTCACTCCTTGCTAAACTATGTCTCTTACTACTGTTTAATCCTAGGGAGCCCCCCACCACTACCACACACTGCGTGGCACCCGGACCCCTAACGCTGCCCCAAGGAATCTAGACAGGTGCGAATGCACTGACCTGACCAGCTCATCCGGAACCAGGACTCCGTTTTACAAAGTCACATCAGGGTAAAACACTACTTCCTGTAGCCTAACTCTAACCAGGAAAATTCTGCAGCATATGCTGCAAGAACTAATAAAAGGGTATTCCAGTAATAGAAAAGTAGTAGCTGGACAGAAATCTAATACCACTTACCACCAGCTGCCTTTAAGACCCTGAGAACTCCTGGCTGGTTTATTCCCCGCTCCGCTTCGCCCTCGCTTCGCTCGGGCTTGCTCCGCTCCCCACCCTGCCCCCATATCCCACCCGCCCCCAGTACCTCTAAATTTATTCAGTCAGATAGCCCCTCCCACCACCTTCTACCTATTACTAACTGCCCCCAATTTGTTATCACTCCTCCCATACTCTCAGCTTTACTCTCTCACCTAGTAAAGTTTTCTACCCCTCCCATCCTCACTTCCTTCTCCTTGGGTCATAATGGGCAAACTCACATTTAGCTTAACTCCTCTCATGGCAATTTTCCTACTTATTCCCTACTACTCAACGAGATTTGAAAACCTTACTCTAATGGAAAACTCCTTCCCAAAGGGACACACTTCCAACTATCCAATCCCATCCTCCCTAGTTATCTGTACTTCCCCACACCTTGACAATAGGACTAGCTTCAAAATGGTGCATCTTACCCTCACCACTCCAAGATATCAACAAACAGAGACTATCACAAACTGCTCAGTAAACTTCAGAGATTCTTAGACTACCTAAAAAAAAGTATTACCACCTACGGGGATATCCACCCTAACCCAGGTCCTACCATGATCCCGGACTGTAACATCCCTAAACCCATAGGTTCCCTGCTAATTTTCCATCTCAACTTAAGAAGCTTGAATAACAAAGTGCACTATCTTCATGCTATCCTAGCTAGCCACTCCCCGGATATTATGTGTCTGTCAGAAACTTGGTTAAAACCCTCCACCAAGGACGAAGAGATCATCCCACCTGGGTATAATATCCACAGGCTAGACAGGGGTAAAAAAAGGGGGGGGGCATAGCTGTTATGTACAGGAACACGATGAATGTCACAATGTTTTCAATACAACCTCCCAAAACCTCTAATATTGAACTAATGGCTCTAAAGCTCGGCCTTAACACCCAAAAATCAATAAATCTTATTGTTATGTATATTCCACCAGGAAAGAACACTGAAAAATTAGAACAAACTCTTAGCTGGCTAACAACAAATTACCCTCAAGAAACCATAGTACTTGGGGATTTTAATATTGACTGGTCTCACTGCACGGCAAAAAGTAACCCCCTTCCAATCAATCTACATGGCTTCTCCCAAAACATCGCATCTCCAACTAGAATAGGAAATGCTCAACAAAAAGAAAGCACCATTGACTGGATACTAACTAATAAGGATCCAATAAACTATACATCTGGAACCCTTCCTAATGACCTTAGCGACCACCTAATCACCTATATTATCAAACACAGAGGCCCTACAACTAGCCCTCCTCTATTTAGATCTGTAAGAAATAAGAAGAAATTTAACGAACAACATTTTCTTGCTGAACTTAAATCCTGTCACTGGTCGAGCCTCAAAACCCTACCCCTACAGGAGAGTGTTACATACTTCAACAATACTTTCCTCAGCATACTAGACCGTCACGCTCCCATTCGGAAAATTAGAACTAAAGAACGTATAGCACCTTGGCTAACCAGGGAGACTAAAACCAAAATTAAACTCCGTGATCAGGCTTGGGACCAGTGGAGAGCTACCAAAACTCCTCTGGACCGCATTAAATTCCAACAACTCAGAAACTCGACTAAAACAGCCATCGTCCAAGACAAAAAACAGTATTACTGCCAACTCCAGGTCAAACACCAGAATAACCCAAAAAAGTTCTGGGCCGGATTTAATAACCTCCTCCATCCTGGCAAATCTACCACCCCCACCCCTGAGAAACTCATAGGGAAAAATCCTGTAGAAATTGCCAACGCCTTTAACTCCTTTTTCATGGATACCATACAGTCCCTAGCCGCCCAGATTACTAACACCTCCTCTCCACCCAATTACGCTTGTGACTCAACTCCACCCTCCTTTAAACTCGAACCTGTTCCTACCCAGTACATCCGCTCCCTCTTAAAAAAACTAAAACCAACCACCTTAGCGGCAGATCACCTTCCAGCGGAATACCTTCAGATAGCGTCAGACGTTATCTCCTATCCCGTATCTATCTTGATCAATAGATCCATAAAAGAATCCATAATCCCATCTATTTGGAAAATCTCATATATCATCCCTCTCCACAAAGGTGGTTCCTCCACAGAAACTTCCAACTACAGACCGATAGCAATCCTGTCCCCACTAGCTAAAATCATGGAGAGGTGCGTTCACAGACAACTTATGAACTACCTTACCCTCAATTGTCTCCTGTCTAATTCCCAACATGGGTTTCGCCCCCATCACAGTACCACCACTGCTCATCTCCTTTACTGACTCAATTAATAATAACCGCAACAATAAACTCATTTCCTCTGCTCTCTTTCTGGACCTATCGAAAGCTTTCGACATGGTCAACCACCAACTACTGCTCCAAACACTGGAAGGCTTTCATCTAGACAACCCAGCCCTAAATTGGTTTAAAGCCTACCTCACTGGTAGGCAACAGGCTGTACAATGGCAAAACAGGCTATCTGACCTACTACCTAATACCATTGGCGTCCCCCAGGGCTCTATACTAGGTCCCCTCCTATTCTCAGTCTTCATCAACAATCTTCACCTAGTTATACCGAAGCCACCTGCATTCAATATGCAGATGACTCCACCCTGATCTGCTCTGACATCTCTCTCTCACAACTACAAATAAAGACCCAGAACTGTTTCACGAAAATCGAAAACTGGTTCACTGAACTGAAACTACTACTAAATCCTGCGAAAACCAAGATGCTACTATTTTTCCATCAGTAGCTACTCCCTAGGTAATGAACCTCTATCTCCTAATAGTCTCTCATTCCATGTAAAATCCACCAACGGGACCATCATAGACCCTGTTCCCAACACTAAACTATTAGGAGTAACAATTGACCACAAGTTGAAATTTGACACTCACATTAGCAATACCATCAGGACAGTTAATAAAAAACGTGGGTCAATGTATCGTATTAGGAATTTCTTAACCCCTCACACCAAACTTACCATTGCTCGAACTCATCTTCTCTCTACCCTCATGTACGCTTCCCCTATCCTATCTTTCCTCAATAAGCGTGAACTCAACATGCTCACCATCGCCTATAATCACATAGCAAGATTTATAACTGAAACCCCATACCGCACCCATCATTGCCTTAACCTAAAGAAACTTGGCTGGCTTGAACTGCCCAATCTTCTCAAATTCACTCAACTTACGGAAGTATTTAAAATAATTAACCAGCCTGACAGAGTCCCTGCTCTGGCCAAAGTATTTCCACCCTATTCAAACCTGAATTTCCTCCGTTCAGCGCATAGTGTTCAAATTAAAACCATCATATCCAAGAACTCTGGCGGGGATGCCATCTATGCCAACTCCATAGGGAAAACCTGGAATGCACTTCCCAACAATTTAAGATGCATAACCTCGCTTAACGTATTCAAAATTAACCTCAGCCAATTCCTGAAATCACACTGGTTATGCCCTTGCCCTAAACCAGACTAAACCTAGCCAACAACCACTTCGCTAGACTCTTTAATCCATGGTAGACTAGTTGACTATCATCCCCTCATCTAGTATCTCCTCCCCACCTCACCTCCTCCGTGAAGGAATCGTGAATTACTAACTAGTTGTTATTGATGTACTCATTTATATATATGTTAAAAATGTTTTTTGTTCTCTACCTGTTTTTATCTCCTTAGAATATTATGTATGTCGGTTACTTTCTTAGCATATTGTAGTGGAGCTTTTCTCCCCGGGCCTCTGCTGAAAATGGACATGTATCCAGCTAGACCAGCCCGGTCAACAAATGTAAAATAAAATAAATAAATAAATAAATTTTCCAAAAAAAAATTGTCCACTGTGAGATTCAGGCAGTATCACCCCTCCCCCAAAAAATAAATATTATTACACACCTAAACTCTGTCCTAAAGTGTCAAAAATGCTCAGCAGTGTTCTCTAATTACAGTAGAGAGTTGATTATCCAAACGTCAGTTATCTGAAATGTTAATTATCTGAATGCAGCCTTTCAAAGTGTTTGGGTAGGAAAAATCATAAAGTCTGAATATGTAAACGTTACATATTCACTTGTGCATGTTTTTTGAGCTTGTAGCCTGCTCATGTGTGAAAAATGTTCTTTATTGTCCACTGGAATTGCTCAGTGGTTGAAAAGTATATTCCCTGCGTGCAGAAAAAAACAAGATTTTTAGAAGTTTTCTATCTGGTTCAATGTATGTTTGATTATTCAAACTATCCTAGGTCCCAGCTAGTTCAGATAATCGACTCTCTACTCTACATTCACTTTTGGAGTGTCAGAAAAGGCAATCACTGACAGATTGAAAATGTGTGTCATTCAAGCTTAAGTCTTGACAAGCTGGATAGCAGCATATAAAGTTTTAAGTCCATGAAATGTGGAATATTATCCTTGAAAAGTAGGCAACACCATTTAGAAAAGTAATAAGTGACATTCGTGAGTGGTAGAGTAAGATCAACTCTGAGCACTGCCAGCTTAGTGTAATGATATGGAGTGTTCTAACCAATGTATCTGGTATACAAAGGTAAGGCAGGGGTTCCTCTGTGTGGAGGTAGGGTCACAGGGGCAAATAATATTGCTAGGAAGCTGAAAAATGACCTAATTCAAAGGCTGTTATGCTGACGTAATGTCTTAGGTCTGTCTGCAGCTGTAGATGTGATCAAAATGTCATTATTCCACCCACCACATGCATATAATGGTATTTATATACCTTTGTGGTTGCATTTGCAAAGGTATGTGAGGTAGGGAGAGTTGTGGATTGTTATTCTCCATTTTTATCCCCATAGCTTGTACAGTTTAGTGCAGGTGCCATGTTAGTGCAGAACTGGCTGACAGTCCAGCACAGAGCATTAAGGCAATTAGCTGTTAAGGGATTCCACCCTGCAGCTCTGGCTCTGATTCTAATCAGTTTCACAATTATACTGTGTCACTTCAAGTAAATCAATTAATCAGAAAGTGCAGATCAACACTGAAAAGAGGAACTTTTGCATAGTGACTTTACCTGTTTATAGATAAATTAGACAAGAAGCAAAACATACAAGTTTAAAGTAGGTATCTTACATAAGATATAAGATAGTATGAATAAGGCTGATAAGTAGTTACTAGGCATGTGGTCCAGGATACTATTGAGGAGCCTATCCCAATTTCCCAGCTCCCAGTGTCCTGTCTGGTTAAGTGACTTGCTCAGAGTCACACAGTAGGCAAATGGAGGCTGTGGAGACCAAACCCTGGACTACAGAAAGCAGCGTATTAATAGCTCATAACCTTAGTCATTTAAACTGCCATATAATACTGACTTTCTTTCCATGTTGATGATTTTTCTTCTCAGACCAGCAGTATATGTCTTTTAATTGTTAACCATAAGCCCAATGGACACAAGTACTCCTTTATAAGGTGAATCCAGGAGCACTTTCTTAGGTTCATAGGTTCATAGGTGTGTACTAGGCTAATAGCCCTGGAGTCTTTACAAGTCTAGCCCATAGAAGTGCCCTGGCATCATGCTGCCCGATGTTAGTTCCCAGTGCCTCTATCAAGTAGAGCCACTGGAGTGATCCCAGGGTGAACTTTCTATTACCCATCCACTCATCAAAATTTCTCTTGAAGAGGGCCAGTGAGGTGCTCTGCTTGACCTATATGGGAAGTCTATTCCAGGGCATAGGCAGTCTCTGGGTGAGGAACCTGTCCCTCCAGCATGTTCTGTTGATTGTGGTAATGAGGTTGAGTTCTCTGGAGCATGTGGTGTGGAAGGATTGGGATTTCTTTAGATGTAGCATTTCTAACAGAGCTGGGTCAGACATGTAAGTCAAGCAGAGATCGCCTCTAAGTAGGCAATATGGGACAGAGAATAGTTGGAATCATTTGAGTCTCTCCATGTAAGAAATGTGTTTAATGCCTAGGATCCTCTTTGTGAGGTGCTTCTGTGGCCTCTTCAGCTATTGCAGGTGTTTAGTGAGGTACATGCCAAATGGGGCATTATACTTGATGATTGGTCTAATGAGGGAAGAGTAGAGAGAGATGATGACCTCTTTCTTCCTAGGTGCAAAACCCTTGGTAATGAGATGTGCCACATAGAAGGACTTTCTGACCACAGTGTCAATGTGGTAGCCGAACGAGAGGCTGCTGTCAATCTGGGTCCTCAGATCTCTTATAATGCCTTCAGTGTTCAGTGGGCTCCCATCGATGTGGTAAATAGTGGGAACTGAGTTTTCCCAAAGGGGATGGCGACACATTTTTTGGCATTAAGCTTAAGGCCATGGTTTTGACACATGTCATTGGTCTCAGTGAGGCCTTTCTGTAGGATGTCTGCATCACTTGGGGAGTTAATAATGGCTCCCAATTTGCAGTTGTCTGTGAACTTGGTCAGCCAGAGTCCCTTTGTGTTGGCCTGGACTTCTGAGAAGTAGATGCTGAACAGGAGAGGACCCAGGACCAATCCCTGTGGGACTCCACTCATGACTGGTTGGCAGTCTGACTTGGAGTTCACTACTTTCACACTGTATGTTCTATCTGTGAGCCAATTTGCAACCCACCCAAGTGATATAGGAGTTGATGCCTAGTTTGGTGAGTTTATCAATACTTCCTGAGTGAGGAATGGTATCAAAGGCATTGGCCAGATCGAGGTAGGCTGTATGCACTGCTTTACCTTCATCCACAGCCCTGGTGACTGATTCAAAGAAGTCAACCTGGTTGAGCAGGCATGATCTCCCTTTCACAATGCTAAACTGCGTGGGGCCCAGAATTTGGAGATTTCCTATATCTTTGTTAATCAGGTCCATGATGATGCACTCCATAGCTTTACATATCAGACTCATCAGGTTAATGGGGCGATAATTCCCAAGGACTGTAGTTGATCCCCCTTTATGTAGAGGGATGAATATAGCAGTGCACCATTCGGTAGGGACAAAGCCTGAGGTGAGGCTGTGACTCACTAGTACTGGAGCTATTTCCATGAAGAATGACTAGTGCTGATGGCACTTAGGTGTGCTATAATAATTGCTACAAAAACCCATTGAAGTGCAAAGCAATTAGGCTATTTGAAGTGCAAGAGAGAAAGAACTAGTAAGTTCTAAGGGAAAAACCGAAGAGCAGACTTTCTGGCACCAGTAACAGTATACCTCAGCTCGGCACCGCTGAGCAGAGGTTAAACAAGTGCAATCCCTTGCAAATGCGGGCTTTTAAACCAGAAGGTTGAAAGGGATGGATAAACTGCCTAAACGGCCAATAAACTACAATTTCTGGGCCATAAACCACTCCTCTTGTGGTAGATTTGCTGTCTAGTGCTTACCACTCCCACTGATAAGCTAGAAGGCTTCCCTCCAACACAGAAAGGCTTGGGGGTCTCAGAAGCTTACAAACAGTCCTGGATACAGCAAATCTGCAGCTGGACTAAACTAATTACAGAAAAGGCAGGAAACAAGCTCAAATGTGGGCTTTTAAAACAGAAAGTTAAAAGGGATGGAAAAAACTGCCCAAATGGCCAAGAAACTACAATTTCTGGGCTAGAAACCACTCCTCTTGTGGTAGCTAGGCTACCTAGTGCTTACCACTCCCACTGATAAGCCAGAAGGCTTCCCTCCAACACAGAAAGGCTTGGGGGGCTCAGAAGTTTACAAACAGTCTTGGATACAGCAAATCTGTATCTGGATTAGACTAGTTACAGGAAAGGTGGGAAACAATTTCAAACATGGGCTTTTAAACCAGAAAGCAGAAAGGGATGGAAAACCTGTCCAAACAGCCAGTACATTACAACTTGTGGGCCAGAAACCACTCCTCTTGTGCAGAAGACTTCCCTCCAACACAGAAAGGCTTGGGGGACTCAGAAGCTTACAAACAGTCCTGGATACAGCAAATCTGTATCTGGATTAGACTAGTTACAGGAAAGGTGAGAAACAAGCTTAGAACTTTTTTTTACAGAAAAACAACTAAAACAGCAGTAAAAACAATTCAAATGCAGTGCAAGTTAGCACACTTGAGTGTGTAGCAATATTAAAGCAAATACAGTTTAAGTAAATGCAATTAAATTTAAAAAATGACAAAAACAAGTGCAGAAAGCAGTAAATTAGGAAAAAAATCAAAATGGAGGCACTTTGAGTATCAGAAAACAATGTCAGCAAATATATAAATAATTCAGTCAAGCAAAAATTAAGACAATGAAGAACTCTGAACAGTTAAAAAGTGCCAAAAATATACTTATTTCCAGATTGTTTGAGAAGCACACTCAGAATACAAGGAGATTGTAGCAATGGTATATTCTGGCAAAGTGTTTTTTATTTTATTTTTTTTATGTTGTTTTTTTTGTTAGTTTTTTTAATATATAAAGTGGAAAGGGAAAAAGGAGGAACAGAAGATAATTCAAGGTTAACAAACTAAGTGGG
Source organism: Protopterus annectens (assembly GCF_019279795.1). Taxonomy (NCBI): domain Eukaryota; kingdom Metazoa; phylum Chordata; order Ceratodontiformes; family Protopteridae; genus Protopterus; species Protopterus annectens. The sequence goes on along the minus strand of NC_056734.1, from coordinate 722,760,066 downwards.
TTGGCCTTCTCAGATGTTCTCTCTGTATTAGGTAGAATGAGCTAATGACACTAGACTGAGAGGGGTATCCCAGATCAAATTTACAGTAGGAGCGGGCAACTGCAAAGCCGCCAAGTATAAGAACAAGTCACCAACAAGGAGGGAGGGTGGGAAACTATACTATAGCTACTAGCTACACTATTTTAGGCAGAAAACACTACAGAAATATTTATCACAGCAGAAAAACAACAATGAGCCACTAAATGAATGTTTTAAACAGATAAAGGAGCAAAGAGACTCTAGAGAATGCGTTTAACTGCAGACACATCAGATATATGATATACTCCTTGGCAGGAAATCAGAACAAACAAACAGATGATTAACAAATGGTGAAAATTTCCAGTTAATTCCTTTCACATAGTGAAACTAGCTAAACAAGTTTTACAAACAACGTGACAGCAAAAACCTTATTTATCAGGCCCTGTAAGGCAAACAATTTTAGTACAACTGTACAGATTAGTTTATAGCAATAAAATATAGTAAAACGTATGCAGCAGACAATAAAAAGTGCTATAAATGGCTAGAATAATCAATAATTAGTAAAAATAAGCAAAACAAAAAACAGGATACTTATTGTTATATATCACAGATCAGAGTTTTGGTCAATGACCCTCCTCCACTCAGCTCAGCATGTATAGAGTTATGGGAATCAAACTCAGGACTGCTGCAGGGTCTAGAAGCACATAATCGTATCACCTGTGCCCTGTTAATTTACTTGCTACATAGTCACATCATAGGCCAGTAAAAGCAGAGGAAATCAAACTATGGGCTACAGAAAGCAGTTTGTCAACAGCTCATACCATTAATCCCGCTCTAACTGACATAGCGCAGTTTGATTATTGGGCAAGCTATGCAATAGATGATTTGCTAGGAAATTAAAGACGTTAGAAGACCTTGGGATGAATTTGGTGAAGGCATAGGAGGCAAATATTTTCAAGTTTTACAAGGAGTATGTATTCTGTTAGTAGTGTCAGAACATTCTGATCTGTATAGGATTCCTGAGAAACAAATGCTTGCTCATGTGAGTCTGTTTTCCAGATCTTCTAAAATATCTCCCATTACAGAATATCAACCACTGACAACTGAAAACTCTAGTTCATAGTCTTATACTCTGCTCTGCAAAGCTCATCACATTAATTGCATTGAAATAAATGCCAGGGATGTCTTTTGAACATTAATGACTTCTGTACACTGTGTCAGTTGATGGCTAATCTTTAAATGTTGTCAGACTTTTTCATTCCTGTGTATCTCATATAAGCTTTCTCTCTTCACAAACATTTTGATGATCCTTGATGAAATGGCTTGGGATAGATTTGTATTTTTCATATCTGCCAGCTAAGTGATGCCAAAGTAACTGAAATCAAAATAAAAGGTGCTATACATGTTTTCTCGGACGTTAAACACATTTTTGATTTTAGAGAAGTGACACTTTTACTGCCCCATCATGTTGCGTTAGAGGCCTCCCCTTATAAAAGAGTGATGCAAGGTTGACTGAAAAGATATATTTTTTAGTGTCCGCAGATAAACATTAAATTTTCCCAAAAAACACAACAGCAAATTGCAAAATCAGCATTTTATAGTGGGGCAAGCCATCTGCACCACTGGTATTAGTGACAAGAACTCCTCCCTCAAATTTACATGCACTAATTCTTGATTGGACATCAGTAGGGAAAGGAGAAGCTTCTTAATGGTATGTATAATGGTCTTGCAAAAATAATGATCATACACAGGCTAAATATTTAGCTTTTAATCTGACCTGTTATGTTACGATAGTTACAAACTAAGCAATTGGTCTGTAATCTCTAGTATGGAAACCATATGAGGGAAAAACTTATAAACATTTTACATAAACATCTTAAAATAGTTACACAAACTTTTAGAGAATCACAAGTCTGAAGTTATTATAGTTATAGTTAGCGTTACAGGAAGACTGTAAAACATTTTCCCGAGGTTTTTCAGCTAATCAAAGCTAGTTGAGTCTGGCCTTGCTTTTCAGTTTGCACACACTGTCTAGAAGGTAACTGGATACAATCAACTCAAACAATTTTTGGTCTCATACTAACGGGGTGAGAATTGTAAAAGTCACAGATACTACTGTGTCATAGTGAATTTTAATGACTGAAATCATGGGGTTTGCACTTTTTTTTAGTTTCAATGTGGATGATATCTGGTCAGAGCCGGATCCAGCACTAGGCAACACAGGCAGTCACCTGGGGCCCCATGGCTATGGGGTCTCACTCTGGCCAGGAGGCTTCAACATAAAAAAATGCTTCTTAACACCACAGTGGCAGTGTCTTCTCCTTTAAAGAGGACCATATGTGAGTTGCACACATGCACGCCAGCCCATTTCGTACTCGCTCTTGGAATTTAAACTAGCCATTCCATTTATACAAAAGGTAAGTGTGTGTGTGTGTGTGTGTGTGTGTGTGTGTGTGTGTGTGTGTGTGTGTGTGCATGTTTTTGTGTGTATAATTTAAACTAGCATTTCCAATGTTTCTGTGTGAGAGAGAAAGTGTGTGCATGTGTACGTATGTGTATATGTAATTTAAACTAGCCATTTTGTTTGTATGATAGATAGTATGTGTGTATTCCTGTATGAGAGAGAAGGTGTGCTCATGTGTGTATCACTGTGTGAGAGAGTAGTTGTGTGTTGTGTGAGAGCAGAGAGAAGTTAGATCTGTGTGAGGGAGCGAGAAGGAGAGCAGAGAGAAGGTAGGTGTGTGTGTGTGTGTGTGTGTGTGTGTGTGTGTGTGTGTGTGTGTGTGTGTGTGTGTGTGTGTGTGTGTGTGTGTGTGTGTGTGTGTGTGTGAGATAGAGAGAGAGAGAGAGAGAAGGTGTGTGTGTGTGTGTGTGTGTGTGTGTGTGTGTGTGTGTGTGTGCGTGTATTTAACATAACTCTGAATTGTCCAGATTTAGCCTCATAATTGGTCTGTTTCTCATAAAATTTGTGGTTTTCTGGCAAATCACAGAGGATTGAAGATATTAAATAAGGGCATATATATATAGATATGAGTTTCAGACTTCACATCCTTCATAAAAATACATGCTAACACAAATCCTGTTATTCTAGCAACTTTCTAAGTTAAAAGGAGCAATATTTAAAATCTATCCCTATTTTTGGACCATTATATCCTCATTAATTTAGGCTTTGTCCAGATTTCTTGCACTAAGATGTCGAGAGGTATGTATACCTCTCAACTGTCCAGATTTTTGCAGAGTGTCCAGATTTTTGCCTTATATTTTTGGCCCATTCCTCATAAAATGTGTGGTTTTCTGCCAAATCACTGAGGATTGAAATAACTAAATAATGTCATACATTTGAGTTTCAGACTTCATTTCCTTCAGAAAATGCACGCTAAGACAAATGGTGTTATTCTAGCAACATTCTAGGTCTATAAGAACAGTATTTATAATCTGTGCTTAGTTTGGAAACCCCCCCCCCCCCCATTATTTTAGGCTTTGTTCAGATTTCTTGTGCTAAGAGGTTGAGAGGTATGGATGTATGGTATGGTATGTAATGCCCTAGTTGGTGGGGGGGTGGAGGCAGGTTAGTCTGTTAACTTAATCAGGTTGGATCTTGTAACTTGGTTAGGGGAGGGAAGAGCCTGAATCTTCTATACTACCAGACTGCTGTAGGAACTGTGATATTATGTGGAGACAAGAGCCTGAATCCTGTACAACTAACAGACTGCTGATGGAATTGTGAGTTTGAGTTTCAGTACATTTTCAGGGAATTATGTGTTTCAGTGCACTTTCAAGGGATTATGAGTTTCAGTGCATTTTCATTGAATTGTGAGTTTCAAGAGAAGAGAGGTTTACTGTTGCTCTTGCTAGTCTGTTTTCAATGTGCAAATAATGGTTTTGTTTAGCAAATGGTAGCCACTGTTTGTGCTGTAGAATTTGAAAGCAGTGTTAATAGCTTAATTGCCTTTGGTGCAGAAGAGTGTGGATTCTACTCCCATACCATGTAGATGGAGTGCTGATATAGTTGTACCCTTTTGATTGCAGATTGCTTGGTGCATTTTAAGGGGGGGGTATGGTTTCTGCACTCCTGAGTGTTTCCTCCTTTGTATGAGATGCCTAGCAACTATGAACTTGTAAGTATGTCAGTCATTCCCTATTGCAATATTACCAGTTTCCCAATTTTTTTTAGTGCAACATTAGCAATTAATTCTTCAAGGGCAGCAGGTACTGAATTTGTAGATGAAACACTGAAATGTAAAGTTGTTTGCCAGTAGCAACCTCTTCATTAGTACATATCTCTTTAATGTGGAATTATATAGATGACTTTTACTTCTGCAGAGATTGTGCTTATTGACTGATACTGGTGGATTATATTGACAGAAGTTTGAGTGGCCTTTTTGGTTAAAATTTTCTGAAATTGGCAGTTTTGTCATTATTGGGTCATACCTTTTGTTTCATTGCTTACTGGAAAAATGTTCCAAACTACAAATTTAAAACACACTCTAACAAGTGGTGATGTATTATACAAGGAATATAATTTAATACAATCAGGAAGGTGAATCAAAGAACACATATGTATGTATGCATGGCTCTAACAATGTTTACAAGGCACCTATGGTTTGAAAACAACCCAAAGGTAAACTTAATTCTCCAGTGGCCAGATGCATATTATTTGAATGTAGGTTTTAATGCCATTTCAATGGCAGAGAAGTTTACTGCTCGTGTTTGTTTTCATTGTGAGACTGTATTGTTTGTTTAGCAAATGGCTGTCCGTGTTTGTGCTATTTTATTTCAATATCTGTAATCATTGTAGAAGTGAATAAAAAAAACAGTATATACACTGATAGGTCTGAACAGTGTTTATGGTAATGGGGAGAAATAGCTAAGTAATGGAACACTGGAATGGCTGGAGAGGGGGCTGCTATGGGGGGTAGGGGTTTCTGCAGGAGGGGCTGCTCTGGGGGGGGGAACCAGTCTATTACCCTGCTAAGGGACCCATTTGACCATGATCCGTCTCTGTATCTAGTACTATCTGTAAAATTGCTGTATGCTGGACAGGTGTCCCCTACTTCCATTATCACACCCACACTATATTGATGTGCTGCTGAATATGTACTACAACCCTGCTGTAGTGATGTGCTACTGAATATATACTACAATCCCACTATAGTGATATGCTACTGAATATATAATACAACCTCACTATAGTGATGTGCTACAGGATATATACTACAACCTCACTATAGTGATGTGCTACTGAATATATACTACAACAAAGCTATAGTTATGTGCTACTTAATGTATATTACAACCCCACTATAGTCATATGCTACATGAATTTATAATATTACCCTTCTATTGTGATTTGATACAGAATATATACTACAACCCCACTACAATGATGTACTACTGAATATATATGACAATCCCCACTATGGTGATGTACAATTCAATATATATTACACCCCTGCTATAGTGATGTGCTACTGAATATATACTACACTCTTGCTATAGTGATGTGCTACATAATATATACTGCTGTCTTTTCACACATGCTTTCAGACTATCTCCACATGATCTTTCCAGAGCCACTACAAATCTTGATATATGTATATATATATATATATATATATATATATATATATATATATATATATATATATATATATATATATATATATATATATATATATATATATATATATATATATATATATACATATATTTATATACATATATATATATATATATATATATATATAGTGAACAAAGTAGGATCTAGAACTGACCCCTGTGAAACCCCTTGACTACTTTCCACATCTCCGTCTGTCTCTTTTCCCCGAGTGCTCCCACTGCCCTACTTTCCAGAGTGCCCCTCCTCACCTTTCTGCAAGTTTCTGGATTCACCACTGAAAACTGGTACAGTGAGGAGAATAAACCTCCGATGTTACCAAACTATAATGAATATCATAACTTTAGAAATGGAAGAAAGGAGGGTCTTTCTGTCTATGTAAAAATACTTACCACTCATCTTTAATATACACGGGTAAAGATTACGAAACAACTGGTGTTAACATATATTGGGAAAAAAGAACATTCGATGATCGCTTTATTTTATAAGCCACAAAAACTAACTAGGGGGGGGCAGTGACATACTCTACCCTTACTTTAATAAAGGTTATAACATAATTGCTGGTGACCTATATGGTCCTAAACTAGATTGGTCTAGGACATATCGTGCTCTCTGTGAGCTGATTGGTGTTAGTAGGGACCAATGCTGTGATCAGCCTATTATGAATGGAAATAAACTTGGTATAGTTTGACTAAAAGACTATAAATTAGTGCTAAATTGCATGACTGAAGCAGAATTACTTGGTTCAAGCCATCTTAGGATAACATGAGAATTTATTAGTATGAACAGAAAGGAAAAACGGGCAGAATACAATGTTTGAAATGTTTTATAGGACTAATTATATCACAATAAATAAAATTTGTAAGGAATGGAACTGTAAAGACAAATATTCTGTCAAAAAATAAATCACTTGTGGGAAACAGTCTATAAAATATAAACAAACTGACTGATAAATTTGTTTCAATAGTACAGGAGAAAACAGTTAATTATGGTTTTAAGTGGGAATGAAAGGACCTGATAAATTAAAAAAAAGGAGAGTTCATTTCTGGAAGATGTATAAAAAGAAATCTAGTTGAACCAATAAGAATAGATATCAAAATACTAGAAACAAACTTAGAAAATTGCTGTATACAGTTAGAAGTAAATACAAGTTTAACCTCTCTGTTCACACTGTTGACAATTAAAAAGCTTTTTGCAAATGTCTTAGGCAATTTCTAAAGGTTACCTATTCAGATGTAAATATCATTGTTAATAGAAATCTAGTGTGAGATCTTAACACATTGGTAAAGGTCTTTATAGATAAATGTTCAAATCCTAAGTGTACAAATAATATAATTTTTTCTAAAGATGTCACTAACATCACAGACCCTTGCCCGATAATAGTATATTGAAAGATGTTTTAAACATTATTAAGCCTCATACTGCAGCAGGGCATTAATTAATGTCTATTATCCCTATTAAAGAGATATTTAAAGCAGTTATATGCCTATTGTCTAGAAATTTTTGATAGTTGCTCCTGCACAAAAGGGGAGGGGATGACAAAATCTGAGGACAGCTTTAGACAAATCAGTCTGATATACCTATTAGGAAAGTGCTTTGAGAAGGTATTGCTCACATTAATATATAATAAAATTACACAATGAATGGCTCTAACAGCAAAGTTTTACTATAAACTGTTCTTGTAAAACTAATCTTCTGAGCGTCTCTCTTTTAGTATGGGAATAGCTGAATGTGACTTTCACTTGTCATAATCTATTTGCTAAAAGCCTTTGATAAAGTTCCACATAATGAGATTATGTGACTACTCACTGGTACAGAACATGGTATTTGGGTTTGTTATAAATTAGACCGTTAAATGGTTAAGAAGCAGGGACACCAGGGTAAAAATAGGCCAGGTTACCTGAGATGTTACCAAAACTGACACAGGTTCCACAAGAGTTGGTTCTAGGTCCCACATAGCTCACCATAATTATATTGAGCTTTCCCTGTGTGAGTGGGATATGGATAAGCAATAAAGGTGTCAGATCAATATATCGCACAAAATTATCTAGGCACTTTGGAGAGATAGACAAAAAAAGTGCACCTTGGAGTTTAACATTAATACTCCAAAGATTATTTACTTTGATAATGTAAACCAGGGGATATTCCTATGCTTAAAAAAAATCATTTTGAAAAAAGTTGATTGCGTAATAAACATGTGAATTAAAATTTATAGCAACTTTTCTTTCACATAGAATTTAATAAAACTGTAAGAAAATTATTGCCTTAAAATGTACTTCAAACAATAACTAGCAGGGATGCACAATTGATATACCAATAAGTAAAACACTCTTTAGACCAACAATTGAATTTTGAGCTACAGACTGTTGTTATGATAGTTCACAAATTAAAAGACGAGAAAGGATTCCAGTATGCTTCTCTAGACAGATTAATGAAGTTAAAAAACTTGGTTATAGGCCTAGACATGAGAAATTGTCTCTATACTCCACTAATTACAGGTAAGTCTGGGGGAATCTTATTCGGATATTTAAATGTATGCAGAATGTAATGCCTGGGGCTATAGTAGTGATTAATTTTCATGACCATCCATTGGTTACTAGAAACAATAATAAGCTTGTGGAGGACAAGATGACAAGATCAAAGATGTTGAGTAGAACATGTATCATAAAGCTGTGTTTTGGTGGAATGCCCTACCAAATAGAACTAGGAAAAATGAAACATTGGTGAGTTTAAGGAAGGTTTGGATAACTGGCTGGGCATGAAAGTGCATGATTTGTGCAAAACTCTTTAAATTCTTAGTATACAAAGACTTTCAGTTTTTTACAAAAATACATCGGACATTGACCAATTCCATTTACTATGCTCTGAGAGTTATCTTAATTGGAGGTCAAAAAACCTGATGCAATGAGGTTTTCAGTGCACTCTGTCCTTTCCTTTTTCTGTCTGAATACATGGTTGCAGAAATATTTTATTTTCCTTCCAAAGGGGCCAGAAAACCATTGAGTCATTTGGGCTGCAGCATTATTTTGCAAGCCTTTTGTCAAAGATGAGACTGCAGCTCAGGAAACTTAACATGTTTGAAGTGACTGTGTGTGTGTGTGTGTGTGTGTGTGTGTGTGTGTGTGTGTGTGTGTGTGTGTGTGTGTGTGTGTGTGTGTGTGTGTGTGTGTGTGTGGGGTAACTAAAGAAGTGTTTAGTCTTTTATCCATTTTATTTACCATTTGTTAATTGGGATTGTACACCAGTCCAAACACTATTTTCAGGCATAGCCCGAGGACAAAAAGATGTGTATACAATAATACAATGAAAGCAAAATACAAGTTATAACAATACAAACTGGTAAGAGGATCATAGTTGTATACTAGGCAAGGGACCACTAGAGCCTTTATAAGCCTAGCTGTGTAACCCAAATGTATCCTGCATGTTTTTGTGCCTAGAGGTTCTTTAAAGGGGTGCATGTAAGCTAAGGCATGATTTACAGGCTGATTCTGCCTATTAGAGGCATACGTGTCACACCAAGGGTAAATTTCCGATTTCCCATCCACTGGTCCAGGTTCCGCTTGAATAGAGTTAGGGAAGGGCTCTGCTTCACATAGATGTTCAACAGAAGATGAATTCTCTGAGACACATTCATGTCCCTCCAGTATATTCTATTTATGTTTCATGCAATGTTTAATCCTGCTACAGCAAGTAGTTTGGATGCTATTGGTTTTGTGGATATGCAAAAGGTCCATCAGAGCAGGATCCAGGGATGCCTTGTAAAGCATAGATCACCTCTCAATAGTCTGTAGGAAAGAGTATAGGAACTGGCCTTTGAGGCTATCTGCATAGGACATGCTGTTAATGCCTTGTATTCTTTTTGTGAGGAACCTCTATGGACATTCCAATTGCTGCATGTGCCTGGTCAGATGCACACCAAAAGGGACATTGTACTCAATGATGGGTCTGACAAGGGCTGAATACAGAGGAACAATGACCTCCTTGGACATAGATGCCATGTTCATACTTATAAGTGAAGCAATATAGAATGATTTCCCTACTAGCTTAGACACATGTTGGTAAAAAGCCAGTTTACTATCTACATACATCTCCAAATCCCTGACTACTGGGTCTATTCTTAAGGGTGTTGTTATCAACAAAGTAGTTTCCTTGTCTGGCCAACTTTCTAAAAAGTATGTGTTATGCATTACTTGGTAATGAGTTTTAAGCTGTGGCTTTGACACCATTCATTTGTCTCTGGTAATTTGAACATGGAGAAGCTCAAGCATGTCACCCTGTTTGACCAATATTGACTATGTTTTTGATCAAGACACTTCCACCTTTAGAACCTGCCAGTGCAGTAACTGATCTAATTGTGTGAAAGGCTTTGAGTTAGCCCTGTACTACCAGGGGACTATCTGTGGCTTTAAACCATGTCTCTATAACTGCACAGATGCCTGCATTCTCCAAGGTGAGGACAGCTTGGAGGGAGTGGAGTTTCTTGTTTAGAATCCTGGCATTGAGCAATAACTCCTTTAGATTCCACTGGGTGCATTTTGCTTACATTGAAAGGTTTGTCATTTTGGCATTTCTTAAATAAAGGTACTATGAAGAGAGGAAAATATTTTAGACAATATTCAGAAGCATACCTCTCAACCTCTTAAAGCAAAAAATCTTGACAAAGCCAAATATAATGAGGGTACAAAGGCCCACAAATAGGGACATTTTTTTTAATATTGCTCTTACAAACTTACAAAGTTGATAGAATAAGAGAATTTACATTAACATGAATTTTCTGTAGGAAATGAAGTCTGAAACTCAAATCTCTACCATTATTTTCTGACTTCAGTCCTCAATGATTTGCCAGATAACCAGTATTTATGAGAAACAGATAAAAAAAATACAAAGCAAAAATCTGGAGATTCTGTGAATCTGGACAGTTGAGAGGTATGTGTACCACCTTTGAATAACACCAGAAATTAAGTCAGTTATTAAAGTCAATCATCTTCTGTTCATATTGTGGCATCATCCTTTGTGAAGACAGAATGCTGCTCAGTGTTAGGCTCATACCAGCCTTGGACACATAGTCTGAGAGATCCATAATGTCCATCTTCATATAGTCCAGGGAGGTACATCACTGAAAGCTTGATTGCTAATTTGAGTAGTTATAAGTGAGACTCCTGCCTCCAGTGACATTGTGTAAATATATTTCTTGCATACTGTATCATTTTCTCGGAGGATTAGTTCGTTGTCAGTGAACATGAGAAAATTCCTGCATTGTCTCAGGTTGTCTATAATCACTAGATTAGAGACAGAGAATCTGGAGAAGTGCATATCCATGATGTCTGGTCCTTTTTAGGTAAACTACAAGGCTGTGATACAACAGCTCTTAATAGCAGGCTAGCTGGGGTGCTTTTAAGACTAGAAGCAAAAAATAGGTTTTGTAAGATTAAATCTGTGGGGCAGTGCTTCTAAACATGCAGTCTAGTTGCTCTTTGTGCAACTGAGTTACTGGGTGCAGTTTCAAAAGTCGTTTTATAAGGAAATTTTTAATTAGTGACAATAGGAAGCAAAAACGGCATAGTGGAACAGATCATCATCAAGCAACAAATCATAGTTAAGGTAATGACATATAGCTTTAAAAATTATATAATCTAAGATTTATTAAACAAAAATAATTTACATAGTGGAATATTTACACATATTGACTGTGAAAGAATTGTCCTATGCAGAATCAATTTGCTATGCCTTATAAACTAGCAAGAACAACACATGATGTCCGTAAAGATAATATAAATTCAAGATTATAACAGCTCTAATGATGAAAAATTCATAAGTATAGAACATATGACCATCTTATGGTTGAAAGTATCTATATAAGGGGAAGGGAGGAATAAGGAAGCATTGTTTAAATATTTCTCACATTACCTGCAGATGAAACAAATTTGGGCTATGTAAGTATGTTTAATATTTCCATATTTATCAAGGATATCCACACCTCCAGGTTAGTGGCATTGCACGAAGTGTCGGAGACCATCCATGTGCAACTAACAGTGGGCTAGACTGCTTTTCAGTTTATAGCATCCTACAGACCACCCTCTCAAAGTCAGGAATCCCACTCGGCTTTCCTGAAATCATTGGAGAACATGAAGATCTCTCCGAACACCATTATATTGGGAGACTTCAACTACCCAAACATTGACTGGGAGCACTACTCTAGCCCCAGCACCTTAGCCCAAAGGTTCCTGGAAATTATAAAATCAAATGCTATGGAACAACTAGTCACCACTCCCACAAGAGGGGACAACATACTAGACCTGATCATTACCAACATGGGGACTCTATGCTCCACACCAGAAGTATATCCCTCATTGGTAAGATCAGACCATAAATTAATTTCACTGGATGTCCACATCCCGATCCCACCCCCAGCCCAGAAAACCACAGTGAAAAACTTCTCAAAAGCGAACTTCTCACTTCTCAAAACTGAAGCGGAATTCTTCAAGGCCCCAGGGCCAGTGGAAACTACGGCCCAAACTGCAGAATCTTATATAAACGCATTCTACGGACATCTCCAGGAATGCATGGATCATGTTATCCCAAACAAAACCAAGACCCAATCATCCGAAGGCAGGCGTCCAGTCTGGTGGACCCCTGCCATAAATAAACTGTACAACAGAAGGAGGAAGCTACTACATGATAGAGCAAAATCCCTAATAGGGAAGGCATTTCTGATCAGTACTAGCAAAAAATTACGACCCTCATAAAATCCTCCAAGGCCAGCTTCGAGAGAAAAATTGCACAGGACACCAAAGACAATCCTAAGGCTTTTTTCAGTTATGTTAGGAACCTGGGATGCAACTCCCAGACTTGTTCTGAGTTGATTCTAAATGACAAAAAATACACTGAACCCACAGACATCGCCAATATCCTGGCAGACAGGTTCAGTGCAAACTTCTCCACCCCCCCCCCCCAAAGAGCAAGTATCTATTCCAGCAGAGGGCTGCCTCCCAAACATCTCTGATGCTCAGGTGAAGGCTGCCCTCTCCAAAGCAAAAAACACTGCTTCCATGGGACCAGATGGCGTCCCAGGTTGCGTCATACATGAACTCCAAGAGGAACTAATCCCTCAAATAAAACAGCTATATAATCTCAGCCTCACTACAGGATATGTGCCCACAGAATGGCATACAGCAACAGTGGTCCCACTCCACAAAGGTGGAGCCTCTACGGACCCTGGAAACTATCGCCCCATAAACCTGACTAGCTTAGTCTGCAAGGCTATGGAGAGGATCATCATGGAGCTCATAAACAAAGACATTGGGGACCTACAGACACTAGATCCTACCCAGTTCGGCTTTGTCAAGGGCAGATCCTGCCTTTTGAACCTGGTTGACTTCTTTGAAACAGTCACCAAAGCCATAGATGAAGGGAAGGTAGTCCACACAGCCTATCTGGACCTTGTAAAGGCATTTGACACAATACCCCACTCGGGCATCATAGATAAGCTATCCAGCTTAAATATAAACCCCTATGTCACAAGATGGGTCGCAAACTGGCTCAAAGACAGAACCCACAGAGTGAGAGTTGCTGGAGCCATGTCAGACTCAAAACCGGTCACAAGTGGCATCCCACAGGGTTCTGTCCTGGGACCTCTCTTGTTCGGTATTTACTTTTCTGAGGTACAGGCAAACGTGGGAGGACTATGGCTCACCAAGTTCGCAGACGACTGCAAACTGGGCTCCATAATTGACTCTCCAGCTGACACAAACATCCTTCAAAAAGGTCTCACAGAGACAGATAACTGGTGCCAGCACCAAAAAATGTGTAGTCATACCCTTTGGCAAAAACAATGTGCCCACAAATTACCACATAGGCGGAAACCCATTAAGTACAGAGAAAGTTATTAGGGACCTGGGGACCCAAGTTGATAGCAATCTCTCCTTTGAAAACCACATTGCCAAAGTGGTTAGAAAGACCTTCTACATAGCCCACCTCATCACGAAGGGTTTCACATCTAGATCAAGAGAGGTAATCGTGCCCCTTTATTCATCTCTCATCAGGCCCATCATAGAATACAATGCCCCTTTTGGGATGTACCTTACCCGACGACTGCAAACTGGGCTCCATAATCGACTCTCCAGCTGACACAAACATCCTTCAAAAAGGTCTCACAGAGACAGATAACTGGTGCCAGCGCCAAAAAATGTGTAGTCATACCCTTTGGCAAAAACAATGTGCCCACAAATTACCACATAGGCGGAAACCCATTAAGTACAGAGAAAGTTATTAGGGACCTGGGGACCCAAGTTGATAGCAATCTCTCCTTTGAAAACCACATTGCCAAAGTGGTTAGAAAGACCTTCTACATAGCCCACCTCATCACGAAGGGTTTCACATCTAGATCAAGAGAGGTAATCGTGCCCCTTTATTCATCTCTCATCAGGCCCATCATAGAATACAATGCCCCTTTTGGGATGTACCTTACCCGACACCTGCAGCAATTAGAAAGACCGCAAAAGTATCTCACCAAGAGGATCAAGGGTCTCAAACAGATGCCATATGCTGCTTGGTTAAAAAAACTCCAGCTCTACTCAGTTGCATACCGCCTACTTCGAGGCGATTTATGCCTGACATACAAAGCTATGTCAAATCCAGAATTAATGGACATGCGCCACCTCAGTAAATCTAAATCCCTTAGAGCCACACGCTCGAGGGACTTGAACCTCAGCACAGAAATAAATAGAACTTGCTGGAGGGACAGGTTCATAACCCAGAGGCTCCCTTCACTCTGGAATAGAATTCCAGTTCATGTGAGGCAGAGCACCTCACTGAATCTCTTCAAGAAGAATCTCGATAGGTGGATGGGGGATCGTAGGTTTGTCCCAGGGATTACTCCCGTGTCACTATTAGACAGAGGCACAGTAAACTAAACCTTAAAAAGGGCACAGTATACTCAAATCAAGGGGTGGCGTAAGCCATACAGAATCGGGCTAGGCTTATAATTGCCCCAGGGCAGATAGCCTAGTATGAACCTATGAACCTATGAACCTATGACAAAGATTTGCAATCAGAGAAGACACAAATTAAAATATGTACAAAATACTTAGTACAGACATTCTTAAATAAAGCAGGAATCCAAAATGCTGGTATTTTCAGAGAATGGACAGAAAGGCAACATGCCATATTGTGGAAACACATAAACATTGTTAGAGAAAGCACTTTTAGTTGAGAAACAAACTCCATTCCATAGGATACCCCCTACATGGCCATTTGGAGCTAAGCTAATTATAACATAATATAAAACAGCCTAACGTGAGTGATACAGGAGCATGATTACTGCAAAAATATATGTAGATAAGATTAAAAAATAATAGAGATATTTCTGACTGAAGTATTATGGTCAAATTCACAATGTATGTAAAAGCTGTACCTGATGAGATTCAAACCTTGGTTAGAGAAGTGCTTAACCTATTATTTTACTCTGCCTCCTGTATATTCCTTGTCACCACTAATTAATCATAATGCCTTTGAGCATGAATCCTGCTCTTTCTGAACTAGTCCAAGTTTCAGCTTACTTTGAACGAACATCGCGCTAACTGAATACATACTCTGCACTCAGTATCATTTAGCAGTTAAGGTGATGCAGTGAAAAATAATTTGTGAAAAACATTCATAATTATCAGATCATGTTTCATTGTGCTGTATAAAATTAGTAGTCTGAAACAATATTCAGGCCAGAAAACCATTTAACCCATTGCTGACCATAGTACACAACAGATATAGTGACGCCTGCCATTACATGGGCCAAGGACATCAACAACAACCAGTAATCCTATTTGGAGAAGCTAAGGATCTACAATAGTGTCTCAGCAAGTCCTTGATGAGTGACATCCATTGGGTGGAGCCACAATCTGCTGGCTACAAAGCTGTGCAGTAAGGTGAGACATATATGAAAGGGTGCTATCCCTACTTAGGACTGCTAAAGAACATAAAGGCATCATTGTCAGAGCGATCTGTGGTTACAGATGAACTGATGGTGGGTTTAAGGATTTCTGGATGACAGGACATTGACCACTAACAGGGCGGTTTTCAGAAAAGGTAATAATGGTAGTAGCAGCGTGGCGTTCTGCTCTTATTTCAGAGTTTGTCAGACTACCATCAAGCATGATAGAAACAGGTGTCCACTATGGGCATCTAGCTGATTAACAAACATACAGTGTACTATTTATCTGTTGCAGTCTTTTAATTAAGTGTTAAATCAAGGCCATATATGGTTGCCATCTGTTAGGACAATTTCCTGACAGTGAGGAAATCAGGGGTTTTGTCTGGAAATCCAGAAATCAAGGTTTCTGTTAGAAAATCCAGTTATGCTGAATACTTGAATGACCTTCTGAAGCATGTTTCCTAAAGTGTTTACTCTTTCACTTGAATTTCGTATCTGCAGTCAAGTTTGAGTCTTAGCTGGGGTGTCTTCTATGCTGTGTCTGTATGTTCTCTCTGTGTTCATGTGGGTTTGCTTTGGATGCTGTGCTCACATGGCTTTTCTTTCCTCCCACATTCCCAAGACATGTAGTAGGTGGATTAGACAGTCTAAACTGGTCTTGTGTCAGCATACATATACGTGGTATGGAAGGACTGCAGCAGGGCTAGCCACCTGGCAGTGTGAACATTGTACCTAGATGTGACACCCCGACTCCATGTGCAAAACATGGGGGGGGGCTATGGATGGATGGATTCAAATGCTGTGTGGTTTATGCTGGTGTGTGTATATGTATATATATATATATATATATATATATTGGTGTGTGTGTGTATATATATATATATATATATATATATATATATATATGTGTGTGTGTGTGTGTGTGTGTGTGTGTGTGTGTGTGTGTGTGTGTGTGTGTGTGTGTATGTGTGTGTGTGTGTGGGAGGGGGGGTTGAAATGTATGTAAGCATATACAAGAGCAACAAGTTGGTCATGCATGGCTCAATTCAGCATTAGGTGACCTAGGCAGTTGCTAACAGATTTACATTCGCATAAAACAATGTTCATCCTTGCCCATTTTCATGTACAACTTAAATCTATAGATTAGAAACAGAAAATTTACTACAGAACTGCCCCCTTTACTATTAATGGGCAGAGCAGCTCCTAAATGTTTTATCCCATGCATGGATCCTCTCCGATTATCCATGGTATGATCCTAGTATTCACATTAGGAGTAATATATAATTATCGACCATGGAATGGGTAAGGCTAAACTATAGCCAAATGAGATAGGTTACTTTCAGCACATAAAGGAAAATATCCTGCAAAAGCAGCTAGCCTAGTATTTAGCTACAAACCTATGAAGCTATACGTTATTCCACTCTGCATCAGTGTCAAACAGCACTCTGCACAACGAGTGACTATTTTTGGTGGTCTGGGTAAGATGCGTGACAAAAGGAGCACAGGTGGCATAGTGAGTAGTGTTACAGTCTAACAGCCCTCATCTCCCTGTCTTGGGTTTTTGGCTGTGGCTCCATCTGAGTGAAGTCTGCATGCCCTCCTTTCCTCTTTGTGGGTTTTATTCATGTGCTCTTATTTCTCCAGCACTCAAAAGCGTGTGTGTGTGTGTGTGTGTGTGTGTGTGTGTGTGTGTATCTTCTGATAGATTTGGCTTGTCAGGGGCAGTGCAAAAAAGTATGTAAACATAATATTGGAGGGGCGCTCCCATAAATCTCCTGGGTAGTAAAACAGTAAGGAATAAAATGCATCACAGAACATCTAGAACTTCAGAGCTTCTAGGGGCCATCATTCCTGGCTATATAAGTTACTTAGTCCAGTTATCAGCCATTGGCCCACCTAGTATAAAACTGATCTGTCATACTGAGATATATGAGCTTGCCATACTTTGTGTTGGAGCTGGTGATACTATAGTCATTATTTCTTAAATTTTCCTCACAGTCATGTTTAAAAGATATGTTCAGAATGTCACTATAGCTGGCATGTTGGCTGCGGACAGTATGGTCACTAGTTCTTCAACTTTCCTCATGTATGTCGAGACTGTCACTATAGCTTGTTTTGGGCCAGTTTATAACATAGGAACAATGAGTTAGAATGAAATACAAGTGCTATTTTTTTCACTTTCTTCACAATTGAAATCAGATGTATGTATAGGTGGATATCTTCTAAGGTAAGGGGAAAGGAAGCATGCTGCATATATACATCTGTTAGCAATAAGTTAAAATATGCTATATTCAATTTCATTTTCTTTCACTTTCATCCTAGTCTGACTTCAGAGGAGTGCACAAAACACGTCTGCTTTTGGGGTTAGGCCTGCTATGTAGATGTATGATAGTAGCAACTTGACGTATAATTATGTTCCTTTGTTCTTCAACCATATGGGTACACTGAAAATCCCTATCTTTTTTGGGGGGGGGTTGGGAAGAAGGCAGTGATCCCTAATACGATTTATGTTCCCTCATAAGCATTTTATTCTCCCTTTATGGTAACAACTACTCACTTTTTTGGTAACTACTGTGCTGTCAGCCTTGAACATTAATCCTTGGACAAACCTACTTCTTCCTTGAAAGAAAATAATTAGTTTCTTTTCTTTGTATTTTTTTTTCATGCCATCAATGGACCAATGGTTGTGGGGAAAAAAGCTATAAAATGGACATCAGAGCATTTAGAACACTATAGCGTCTGGGGGGCTTAGTGGCCCCCACAGTTATTATAGTGCAGTCTTGCCATTTAGGATGTGTTGCAAGACTAAAGGAAAAAGCTGAAAAGTAAGAGAAAGAATGAGGAAATCAAAGCAAAAAGCAATCTGGATAGAATAAGAAGGAAAGGATGGGAGGAAAACAGGGAATAACTGGGTTGTATGCCAGGGTGACATTAGACAGCAGAGCGGGGCTTACCATGGAACACTTTATGTGCCAGGGTGACATTAGACAGCAGAGTGGGGCTTAGCATGGAATACTTTGTATGAAAGAGTGACATTAGACAGTAGAGTGGGGCTTACCATGGAACACTTTGTATGAAAGAGTGACATTAGACAGTAGAGTGGGGCTTACCATGGAGCACTTTGTATGCCAGAGTGACATTAGACAGCAGAGTGGGGCTTACCGTGGAACACTTTTTATGACAGGGTGACATTAGACAGCAGAGTGGGGCTTACCGTGGAACACTTTTTATGACAGGGTGACATTAGACAGCAGAGTGGGGCTTACCGTGGAACATTTTTTATGACAGGGTGACATTAGACAGCAGAGTGGGGTTTACCATGGAACACTTTATGTGCCGGGGTGACATTAGACAGCAGAGTGGGGCTTAGCATGGAACGCTTTATATGACAGAGTGACATTCGACAGTAGAGTGCGGCTTACCATGGAACACTTTGTGTGCTGGGGTGTCATTAGACAGCAGAGTGAGGCTTAGCATGGAACACTTTGTCTAGGGGTTCATATCATCTAAGGCTGCCCATGTAGTCACTTACATATGGTATTTAAGAAATGGTGCTTCTGTGTGTGACTCACTAAAAGGGATGTGGCTACCCTGGGTGTGGTTTCATCATGCAGGAGACATGATTTATTTGTCAGGAAATGGAAGGATGCAAAGGTGGCAACCCTAAGGCCATAACAATCTGTTTCAATAACTGATCAGGAAATAATTAATACTTCCACAATTCACAAGAAAGATGGGGGAAATGCCCTTGGTATCCATATCAGTTTTTCATTACTACACTGTCTTGACTAGAAATACTCTTTGGTAGTCTGGCACATTACATAAAAAGAAAAAAAGTTAAGTAAACATATTCAATAACAATAACTTTGCTTAATTAATTGAAGTACATTTACAGGCGCACTGCACTTCCCTGCTATTCAGAAAGTACAGATTGTTTTATTTCTTTGTTTCAGCTCCACATCTACTAAAGCTCATTCTTTCTTCAGATATGCAGTACAAGAGACATTAACTGACTGATCAAAACAAATTAAATTTCATCTTCAGGGGTTGACATTTCAGGAAATATTCTAATGACTTCCTTGTTGGACACATGTCTGGATGATATTGACTTATACCAGATTTATTTACTTATTTATTTACTGTGAAAGTCCAGGTGGTTAAGGTGCCCATTTTCAGTAGTGGCGCAGGGAGAAAAGCTCTAAAGTATTACAAAAACATTTTAAGAAGAATAGTTTTACAAGCTTCAAAACAATACAAGAACATATGCAATTTAAAAAAATTATATCAAATTAGACATAATATAACAATATTTGTTAAATAAAGATGCAACTTATATGGCAATAATTTAATATTTAGAGAAATTTTAGCCAGTTTAGAGAAATTAAAGGTATATTACTATAATATGAAAAGGAACTGTGATGTGAAATGAGAGACAGAGTCAGGGAAGAGAAACTGAATGACGTTAGAAAGTGAATAAAGAAGTGGAAGTCAGAAAGTGTAAGTTATGAATCGGTACTTATTTACATTTAGGAATATAGTGGGGGTGAACAAGCCTTGAACCATTGCTGTAAGTGTATCAGAAAGATTTATGACCATGTTTGCAGAAAGCTGCTTGTTTAGCTGTTCTGCATGGATCTTGCAGCTGAGGAGTACTTTCCATCAGCATGGATATTTATGGAAGCACAGCCCTGTTTCATTTTCCTAGCCCATAGGTAGCATTCTGGAATGGAATGTGCAGTGGTGGTTGGAGAACACATTCATGACACTTACAGCTCATGCCACAGTCCTTGGAGTGCCATATGCATCTAAACCACACACAGTGATACTTTACGGTGCAGAAGAAGCCAACAATATCTGCTGGATATGCAATACTGTGGAACATAGTTGGCTCACATCCATCCAACCTACCTGTACTTTGCTGATTTGTTCTGGAGCTTCTCAGCATGTATGAGAGAGATAGCAACATAATTTATTTCACAAAATCTCAAAGTTATCTGTTCTGCACAGACTGCATATTGTACAAGCCAAGTTTCCATCTTTTCTGATATACAGATTGATTGTAATGTGTCATACCCTGGGTCCAAGCTATGAATCCTACCCATTACCAATTTCTGTCTAGTAAAGACGTAGATCCAGACCAGTCTGATACATGTTTTTCCCAAAAAGGAATAACATATGAGAGGTACAATATCCTATTTTATTATCAAGTATCTTGAGTAAGTCTTTCCACAAGCATGAATATCCTTTGGAAGATTATAATCTTAAAGAGTAAGTCATCTCTGAAAAGATTAATAACTAGCTCTGAAAAAGGTTGTCCAAGCCAGCAAAATATATTTCTGTGCAAGATCAAACACCTGTATAGTGCAGCAGAAATGAGAACCTTTAGTAAAAGAAATGAACAAATGGTAAATGGTTTACATGTTAAGGAAAGATCAAGGGCTGGATTTACGAAGGCTTGCACGGAGTCTAAGAGTAGAATAAGACTCCAGACAGCCAATATGTCTGCCGAGCGATCCAGGAACAGCCAGCAGGGGCATGCATGAGAGCTCCTAAGACTACCCTTGCACGGACAGTGTTATGTTATGCAAATTACCTCATTTGCTACCATTCTGCAAATAGCAAAATGGAGCTATGACAGCTCCAAATAAAGGATGCATCCAGTTGAGGAAGCATGCCAGTGGCCAAATATAAGGCCACTGGCATTTTATCCATTGCAGAATAATAAAAAATATTTTTTTTCCCCCAATCTCCGATGTTTAAGCGTAGCGCAGCACCGCACAAATGTGCGGCACTCTAAAAACCAGAAAAAAAAATAAAAGCCAAAAATAGGCATTTTATTACAAATATTCATCTGCCATGCAGGTGAATGGCAGGCTGAAGACAACATGGCTACTGAGTAGTGGTTGCTAAGGGGGGAAGCTCAGTCTGAGAGATGTAACCAAGCATTAATAGGCAATCCTATGCAAATGAGGATAAGGATAGTAAATCCCAATTTTGCCTGCCATGTGAACCATGTCCCTAGAGTGCAAGAGTAGGATTAGGGGAGTAACAGAGTAGAAAATAGGTGACATCATGAGGAGGTATGTATCAAAGACTGTAAGCTTATTGGAGCAGAGTGATATGTGTTTGCTGTAAGTGACTCAGGACTGGAAGAGGTGTGTCTACAGTTGTCTTAACTGAAACTCAGAAACCAAAGGTATACGCCATGGGTATCACCAAAGTTTCTTGCAAAGATGCTTACACTGTGTGCGCGTGTGTGCGTGCCTGTAAACCCGTCTAAGCCTGTGTGCACGTGTGTGCGCCCATGTAAACCTGTGTGAGGCTGTCTAAGCCTGTGTGCATGCATGTGCACCCGCCTAAGCCTGTGTAAGCCCGTATAAGCCTGTGTGCACGCATGTGCGTGTGTTTGTGCTTGTTTGCCTATCGCTGCCCCCTGTGGAAACAGAAAGGGAAAAGAAAGGAAAAGAAGTAGTAGGAAGTTAAGCAAGGAAAACTAGCAGACCTGCCAGGTGAAATCAATCAGAATCAGCCAATTACACAGGCAGTGCACTAGCCCAGCCCAGCACTTAAAACTCTGCAAACAACATTCCCCCATGTTTTTTCTCAGAAACACTGCAACACTGCCCAGGGCATAATACTGAATGTGTGTGCTGGCTGCCCTGGAAGCTACCACGATTCCCATATCTGGCATCTGACACAGCTGTACCAGACATTTGCCAGTGGGGACATCCCTGACGGTCACCTAGTGAGGGATGCTGGATACGCACTGGAGCCATGGCTGATGACACTCATCAGAAATGCACACACACCTGAACAAGAACTCCATAATGAGGCACACGCACAAGCACGAAATGTAATTGAGCGTGTGTTTGGGATGCTCAAGTCATGGTTCCGGTGCCTGGACACATCTGGTGGAGCCTTGCAGTACTCACCAACTACATGTACCCAAATTGTCATGGTATGTGCCATGCTACACAATATGATCCTGCGAAAACAGGTGCAGCAGGAACAGCATGGGGCAGGGCCAAACAGCCCCCCATCATTGCCAAGGCCTGCACAAGCACAGTGTGACTCGGAGGAGGAACAACCTGAGCCTGCCCCAGTAGGCATAAGGAGGCATGCCCAGTATGCCTTGGCCTTAGCAAGGAAGCAACGCATAGCACATACACTGGCTCAGTAGGAACCCTGGAAATAATGCCTCTCTCTGACTCGCACATAAAATAAAAGGGATGTCTAACTTGACACTACCTGTTTCCAAACTTGTATAGGGAGTGTAGTATGTGCATCCGACATACGCAGCCCTGCAGCACCACCTGAGGCATGATTGCCATGTTTTAAGCAATATAAAACAGTGCTAAGCAGCTTTTACCAATATTTAGTATATGTAAACAAAATTGCCCGTGCTAACTAGCGCAATGCCAGGCAATGTTGAGCAATGTTGGGCAAAGTTGAGCAAAGACAGGTAAACATGCTCATATTAGCTTTACTGTCCCTTAAGCAGTCTGGTCTGCCCAGCATGAAAATACAAAGCAGTGACAGGGCTAGAACCCAGGATACTGTGCACTATAGTCACAGTACTGAATCACTAAGCCATGATAGCATTGCAGTAGCACAGACACAGCAGGACAATTGTACAGTAATGCAAACACAAAGTAATGCTGTAACATGCCCCTAAAGACGCATATGGGTAACCTCCCCTATGCTGACAGAGAACATCAGGCCAGGCGGTGTGATGTGGGTTGTGTAGGCTATGAAGTTGCAATCTAATATATGTGGCATTGGACGCTAAGAAGTGTAGTACAGTAGTATGCCTCAAGCCAGTACGATAGGCAACAGTACAGACTGAAATGGTGTACTGTACATAGCAGTGCAGGCATAGCAAATGTGTATATGTCAGGTAAACCCCTCATCGTATATACACCCACAGTAACAATCAAGTGTGCCCCTGGGTAGAAATGTACAAAGAATAGCTGTCCCCCCTGTATGTAGAAATGTTGATAAGTCTATGCAAAGTGTCTCATGGAAGCCCTGCAGGCACAGCATGATCCCTGTTGATCTATGACACAAAGGTGAGGCCTGCTGTAAAAATACAACTGGAGTTTCCATACACATATAGTATAAATGTCTATACTGGGCATGCTCACACACTCCAACAAATGTAGTGGATTTCATTCAGCATCACACCGAAAGGTCATACTGGGCATGCTCACACACTTAAAAAATGAAGCAAATGTCAGGCAACAACATACTGAAAGGTCATACAGGGCATGCTCACACACATGTCAAATACGGAGGTGATAATAAGGGATCTATGGACAAATGTGGATAGACATCTCTACTTCCAGAAACACATTCACAAAGTTGTCAGAAAATCATGCTATGTGTTCACACAAACTGCCATGGTCTGAGCATGTAGGTCAAAGGAGGTTCCCACTACTCATCAGTCATCAGACCTGTCAGAGAGTACCACAACACACTTGCGATGAGTCTGACTAGGCACATTCAGCAGCTAGAAAGACCACTGAAGTACCCTAACAAGAGGATTACTGGCCTCAAACAGTTACCCCATGCAACAAGACTGAATGTAACCCAATCTGTACTCTGTTGCATACTGTCTACTCAGGAGATCTCTGCCCAACAGACAGGTCCATGTCATGGCTACACCCAGATCTGTTCTGAGTTACAGCTCAATGGCACTAAATATACAGACCCAACTGATATTGCCAACATCCTGGCAGATAGGATCAGTGTTAACTTTACCCCCCTCTCACCCATGAAAGAGCACATCTCTATAATGGAAGACTGCAAAGTTGCTGTCATCATGGCTGCACACACAGGTAAAAAAACACTCTCCAAAGCCAGTATCACAGCAGCTATGGGACCAGATAACTTCACAGGCTGTGTTCCACACAAACCACAGAATGAACAGGCACCACACTGATGTACCATGTGCAGTCATAGCCTCACCTCATGCTTTGTGCCTGTTGAATGGTGCACAGTGATGGTTACCCACTACACAAGGGTGGAGACACCACGGACCCCAGGAACTAGTGCCCCATTAGCCTGACGAGCCTGTTCTTCAAGGCCATGGAATGTATCATCATGCAACATATAAAAAATTACATTTGTAATCCCCAAACCCTGGACCACAACCATGTTGAGTTTGTAAAATGCAGATCATGTCACCTAAACCTGATAGATGACATTGAAGCAGTCAACAGAACCGTCGACAAGGGTAAGGTGGTTCACACAGCCTATGTTGATCCTGCCACAGCTTACAACACCACCCCACACTCTGGAAATATAGATAAACCCACTAAACTAGGTATACATTGCTATGTCACAAGATGGGTTGCCAACAGGCTTACTGACAGAACACACACTGTGAAAGTAGCAGACTCCAAGTATGACTTTGGACCAGTGATGAGTGCAGTACCACAAGGTCCAGTCCTGTGTCTTGTCCTGTTTAGTATCTACTTCCCAGAAGTAAACTTTAATATGGAAGATCAGTAGCTACTGAAGTTTCCAAAGGACTGCAAACTAGGAGCCATAATTGTAAACACTAAAGATGTGGACATCCTACAAAAGGGCCTCATTGAGACAGATGGCTGTTGTCAAAGCCATGGGCTCTAGCTCAATGCCTAAAGGTGCATTGTCATCCCCTTTGTTAAAAACTCTCTAGCCAAGAACTACAACATAGGCGGTAGTATACTTAACACTGAAAGTGTGACAAGAGACCTTGGGTCACAGGTGGACACTGGACACAACTGTGATAATCACATCCCCACAGTAGTCAGAAAACCCTGCTATGTAGCACACCTCATCACAAAATGTGTCTCATGCAGAATAGAAGAGGACATTGTTCCCCACTTCTCATCACTCACTAGAATTATAATAGAGTACAACGCCACTTTTGCTATGTACCTCACAAGACAACTACAACAACTGGAAAGCCTGCAGCAATACCTCACAAAGAGCATTAGCGGCCTGAAATACATGCTATACACAGACTATCTCAAAATGCCTCATCTGTACTCCCTTGCATATCGCCTACTCAGATGTGTTCACTGTCTAACATGCAAAGCTATGTCAAATGCAGAGCTGTTGGACATGCTCCACATAAAACACTCACAATCCCTCTGACCCTTGGACCCAAAACCATGAGTGAAATACAAAAGGAAGGGGTGTACCCATTTACCTTATGGATACTCACACCTTCAGGTTAGTGGCACAGCATGAGGCCTTGGAGACCATGCAAGTGCAACTAACATTGGGCAAAGCTGCTCATCAGATTGTAGCTTACTACAGATCACCTACCTTGTCACAGGAACCTCACTCAGTATTCTTGAGATCAGTGGAAAATATAAAGGTCCTATCAAACACCATTATATGAGGTGATTACAACTACCCAAACATTGAGTTGGAGAATTATTTGTGTACAACGTCCTTTGCCCAATGTTTCATAGAGTTTAAAAGCTCTAACACCCTGGAACAGCTGGTCACCATGCCCACTAGAGGTGACACCATACTGGACATGATCATCACCAACATGGGGTACCAGTGTTCCATAACAGAGATAAAACCCTCGCTGGTAATATCAGATCATAAAGTAGTCACACTAGACATCCACATCCCACCCCCCCCCACCCAGTCAATGAAACCACCATGAAAACATTTTCAAAAGCAAACTGCACACGTCCCAACACCAAAGTGGAAAGTTCCAAAGCCCTCTTGCTATAGAATAATGGTATACAATCTTCCGGATCAGTTATAAGTGCATCCTATGAGCATCTACAGGGATGCTCCTCTAGTATCATAAAGTAGTTAGGTAGGGGTTTGAATCCTGGACTTAGTGTGTGTGTGTTTGTGCTCTATGTGTGTGACACTGTTGGTCAATGGGCTGTGGATTTTGCTTTTACTACTGTATGACATATCAGTATGACACCAGTATGTGCATTGCACATGTGAGGTAGCTGTGTGGCAAATACATATACGTACATGTGACCTCAATTATTGCAGGTGTGGGAACCCTGCTTTCTCCAAAAACACATCTGTCATCTTTTCAAGAGTGTGCTGCTGCTTTCCAGGCCTTAGGTCACATCTGTATGCTTGTGACAAGGCCAGCCACTGCAGTGATCCCTGGCCTAGGTCAACTGTGTCACACACACTCATTACAGTTTCTATAGAATTGTGTGATTGAGGGTTTATGGCTGAGGTATATGTCAGACCTGTTCAAATGCAGCAAAGTCTATCAATGATGGCTATTCATTATAGGTGTACAACAACCTTTGTGGATATGCATGCAGACCCCTTATTGCTTATGTGATCCACCAATGGATTTAAAAATACCTTTGGAAATGTGATTATCAAAGGAGAGATGACGTACCACTTGGTTGCATGTACACATCGGTACCTGTTCTTCATGTTGGTGGCTACTACCTATGTGGTACTGTGGGGATACTATGTTCCGTAAAGGTGGATGACTATGCTTTGGTTGGCTTATAGCTTTACAGCATGGGTTTGACAACAGGGATATGTCTGTGTGATACCCTTGTGGAGGATGTGTGTGTGTCATCTGGAGAATGCATTATAGGCCACAGTATGCATTACCAGATGTGGACGGACATATCCCTACTGTGATTGCTTGTACCTAAGAGAGCTATATGCCAAACAGGAGTGGTCTCGGTAATGGGTGCAGATGAATACCACTGGTTACTGGCATAGTATAGTACCTGAAGGATCCAAATGTTACTGTGTGTCCTACATCTGTATGTCAGTTGTCAAGACATCATCTAACGATTGGTTATGGTCAGGCTGTTGAAGTTATGTATACTACCAGAATACAAAACAATGACAGATAATAACAGTATCACCCACAGCACACTGTCAAACTATGTCATACACACATGTGTAGTCAAGTTCCGAAATGTGTGTAGTACAATGCATACTGGCCACCAATCGAGACTATGGAGTGTTACTGTGTAATACAGGGCATGTCACCCTGCCCATGTGTCCACTATGCACGTACATGCAGACAGTGCACCTCCACCATGTTCACAAATGTACACCTGCAAATCTGTGCCACACACATCCCACACATACTGTCCACTCTCTAACACATGCTGCCAATACTACACACATCAGCTGAGTGGCATGTGGGTGGACAATACACTATTGGAACTAACCCTGGTGTAAACATTACTACATTGACAATCATAGCTTAAATGCATCATGCCTGCTCAGCTACACCTTCAAGCATATCATTATACTCTACTGCTGACAACATGCTAACATTGCTATACTGCTATAAAGTCACCCTGTGCATCAGCACCATGGTAGCCTGTTCTTGCATCGATGTTACAGATGACAGGAGGTGGCACAGGTTTCATCATATGCACAGGGTGTGTTGTTGGTTTGCCAGAGGCCTACAGTGAGCCATACAATCGACATGTATGTGTGTGTGTGTGTGTGTGTGTGTGTGTGTGTGTGTGTGTGTGTGTGTGTGAGGGCTGAGAGTACTGCTTTGGGCCAATGTTGATGTAATGTGTGCGGGTATGTGGTAGCCCTAAGGTGTCTTGTTTATGTGTGTGTGTGTGTGTGTCTGCATGCACACAGTTCCACCATGTGGCTGCCATATATGGGTATTTGTGGGACAGCCACAGACTGTACCTGCCAGGCTTTACAGATCACCGTCTCTGGCCACGGATATGGTACCTGTGCCTGGCAGGGGTGCTACTGACACTATCAGGTACTAAGCCTGACTGGGTACTATCCCCAGAGGTAGATGGATGTACACTGGACCCAGGTCCCTGCTGGGACTGTTCAGAGCCACGTGCACATGGTCTTCTAGGACGGTCTATGGACAGCCCACCACCAACATTGCTGGGGCTGGTACTGACACTACGGGAGTGGCTGTGACTTGAGGGATGTCTGCGGCGACTGCCAGCTGCTGATGTTGCTGGCATATGTCCATGTCAACGACTCAACCGTCCTGCACTGTCCTGACACATGGACATGACATTGCGGAGGACATCTAATGTCTCACCTCAACGTCTATCAGTGACCTCAGTGTAATGATAGATGGCACCTGCTAGTTCATGGATACTGTCAATTACAGCAGTGTTATGTGCCCTCTGTGCCCGTAGTCCCTGTCTGGTGTACCGTTCCATACGTGCCTGTGCCTCCATGACAGCCTGGAACATGCATGAGGTTGTAAGACCTGTGGCACATCTGCCAGTGGCATGATGAGCAGCAGTGCTCTAACAAGAACCCCTGGACATCTGCCTATGTGGTACCCTTCCAGACATCTGGGTATGGCTGCTGTGTCGGGATGCATGTGCCGTAGATACCACACTGTCCTGGCCAATGCCGGCTGTATGCTGTCCCTCAGCTAAGGGCATTGGTGATGGATGTATTGGCAGTATGACTGTGTGCATGGATGAGGTGGACACTTGTGTACTGTCGATTGGTGGCCCAACAACAGACCCTGGCAAACATGCCTGTGCCTCAACACACCTATCATCATTATCACTATTATGCTCAGTGACATCAGTTTCCCTGCTGCAGTGAACCATCCCAAAATCAGCACCTGTGAGAGGAAGACAGGAAACACCCTTTACGGCCTGTACATGATGTCAGCACACATGCACACATGCACACATGAACATGTGCACACATGCACACATGAACACATGCACATGTGAACACATGTGCACGTGAACACATGCACACGTGAACACATGCACACATGAACACATGCACACATTCACACATGAACACATGCACACAAATACACTCCTCACTAAGACAGACACACACTCACACACACACACACACACACACGCACACACACACACACACACACACACACACACACACACACACACACACACACACACACACACACCACTAGCAATCCAGAACATACTCAATAGCATGTGATGGTGGGGTACAGTATCACAAGCCAAACATTTATATCAAACTTGACAGCATGCAGGACGTGTATTGCTCAACAGCATGCAGTGTGAGTGTAGACAGCCCTTGCTAATAACAGTATACATGGCTTTGATGCATGTGTGTTTTGTTCAGCGATTGGCCTCACTCTGGAATGCAATGTGTACTTGGACACAACATTGCTGTGCAAGTATTAAAAGCTCTGCAATATCCTGTGCACCATCACTCACAGGTATACATATCATGGCTGGATGTGTATCAGTGTGTCACATAGATATCCATTTCTGATTAGAGCATCTGTGTCTTTAGCAGATAATTGTAGACACAGGTTTAGCACATGCATTCTATGTATAAACAAAGGATGAGTGGTGCATGTATACCTGATGGAATATCATTGCTCAATATAGCCATTGTACAGTGGTTATGGTGAGTGTAGGACATATTGTGAACATGCCAGTGCCTGCCATGACATGGCATGCTACTACACAACTGCAACATTAAACATCATACATACACAATGTGTGTCATGTGACATATACACTCAATAGCATTACAAGACATATGTGTGTCACTTTGTACAAATGGTGATTGCTATGCATATTGTGTATAGGTGCATATGTTTGCACACACACAACATTGAGGTGCATAGCAATTAATGATATGTGTAGTACTGTGGCCACTGTAACTGGATGGGGTGTAGTACCATGAGACATCATCATGCAGCATTATGTGGTCACTCAAGACTACTAATGTGTGCCAGACCGGCATATAGCATGCTGTACCAGAAGTGCAGTACTATGGCTACATTCACCATTTCACGGCCAGGTTACATGGGTTTGTAAGGTGCCCAATAGGGGGCATTGCCTAATATGAATGTGTTATGTGTTGAAGAGTGTCGCACAGCCACATGAGAGGCCTCTACCCCTCAAGTATATTATGTGTGCTGTGTGGATGACATTTGGGATACTGGAGTGTGACCTTACAGCGGGTGTCTGAATACGCCATGTGTAGCATGTTAACGTGTACTGTGTAAGACACAGTTGTGTATGTTGTGTGCATGTGTATCGACTCTGCCTATCCAATGTCCACTACAGTGTTGCCACAATTGTGTGGGATGCTCTGTGTATTGCATGTGTTTGAGGCAGCTACTCACGTTACTGAGATGTGCATAGTCTCACAGCAAACATGCATAGCATGTATTATGCGCTGGTGTGTGACGTGTACATGGCCTACACCTCACCTATGGCATGCACATTTAATTAGCAATATTAAATTTAGAACACAGTCACCAGTATGGGTCTGCTGCCTTGCTGTCACACCAGAGGGATCTACAAGGATATGAGACAGTTTGTCAGTGGCAACAACTGTGGCATTGCTACTGTGTTTGCAATCTTACAGTAGTAGGACTGTTGACAGTCACAGGCCTGCAGATTATATTCCTAATTATTATTATTGCACAACAGTAGGCACCGCATCTTGTAACTGCACAGTACACATCTCACATAAGCATGATTTACCAATAGAGGTAATAGTAGTGTACAGCTATGCCATGTTACCTGCACGCTCCATGTCAACTTGCTGGGTGGCTCCAGCCTCCATGATGATGCATGTTAGTTGTTGTTGTTGTTGTTGGCCAGGAGCCACCTGGTTCAGGAGCAGCTCCTCCACTCTGGTGAGGGGGGGTGGATGGCTACCCCACCACCTGTGGCAAGCTGTTGTCTATGGATATCAGGCGCACGCTGCCGGACATGTCTAATTAAATCACTGCAGTGATGGCGTACCTGCTCATATGTCCGGTTATGCATGTCTATGTCATTTACCCTACGGACAAGATCTAGCCACAGTGCAGTCCGCTCATGCTGGTCCTGGCTGGTTCTTGAGAACAGCAGGGCATAGTGCTGAATCATGGTGGCTGTAATCACTTCCTCCTCTGCTGGGCTATATGAGGGATTACGATGGTGGGTCATGACCCTGGAAGACAATGAAACAATATGTGTGAGCAAGTCAAGTGGCACACTTAACATTCTAAAGTACAGATATCAATTAACTGCCATATATAGCAACCTATTGGCTGTCAAAGGATACACACTTTCAATACCATATATCAGTGCTCGACCCACAACTGCCTGACAGTGCCTGGCACACTCTATATATCAAACCATGTTTTGCACAGCAACAAAGCTAAACCAGTATGTAAGACTATACAACAGTACATGGCGCACTGTATGCAACACAATGCACCACCTAGCCACAGGGGGTATATATCAAGCTAATGCATAACGTAACATGTAATCCATTGCAATGATTGTAAAGTCCAGTTACAGTATTACCAGTATACCACACTAGTCATTGATGGCAAACCCCTGCCTAACATATGTGGTCATTCATTAATATAGGTGGCATACTGCTGTATTAGACTATACATGTTGCTAGATACGCACCTATATCCTGTAACACACATATGACCGAGGCCATGGTACAGGCATACACACTCACACACATCAGACATACATACCTGACACAAAGGTATGGCAACCCACATGACCTTTACCTGTGTACCATACGATACTGTGTGTCAGTAGTTACAAGACCTTATGCCTGAGGTATGTCATCTGTGAGGACTACGGGGAACAAACAAAACAGTGGTTCCAAAACATGTGCACATACACCATACTGTGCTGTTTCGGCATACAGCTTCAGGTAGTACTACAGTTCATTCAGGGGTTGGATTCACCAGCAGTAACACTCAATAAGCATACATGTACTGTTGTAGCCTACAATGGGACACCCCATTCGACACCAACAGACTACGTCAGACCGTATGACATACTGCTTTTTCTGCCTAGCAATAGCATACACATCTTTTGCTGGGATCACAGCTAGGGCACATAATACCATGACATAAACAGTTTCCCACTTAGCTATCACACATATACAGAACTCTGACACATTCACCAACACATCCACCATTGCACTCAGTCAACCTCACATAGCAATTATTGCAACAAGTACATGTGGGTGTGCATCGGTTCATAGGTAGGTTATAGGCTATTGGCCCTAGGACCTATAGATGTCTAGCCATATGCTACCCTGGCCTTTGACACACAGGTAATTTCATTTCACGTGGCCCTGTCAAGCAGAGCCACAGAGGTGATTCCCGGGGTGTATTTCCTATCTCCCATACAGTCATCAGGATTATATATAACAACTGCTAATTAGGAGCTTTGTTTGCTATTGATAGGTGGTTTGTTCCAGAGTATGGGATGTCTCTGAGATAGGGATCTATCCCTCCAGCATGTGCTGTTTATTGAGGTGACAAGGTTTAAGTCCCTAGAGCGTGTAGCTTGTAGGGATTGTGATCTGTTTACGTGGAGCATTTCCAACAGCTCTGGGTTTCACATAGCTTTGCATGTTAGGCAGAGGTCACCTCTGGGTAGGCGGTATGCGACACAGTCTAGCTGTGGTTTTGTGAGACAGTCTGCATAGGGCATCTGTTTGAGGCTGGTATTACTCTTTGTGCGGTATGTCTGTGTCCTTTCCAGTTGCTGTAGATGTCTTGTGAGGTACATACCACATGGGGTATTGTATTCTATAATGGGTTTTATGTGTGTGAAGTAGAGGGAAACACTAACCTATATTTCCCTGGATGACACACCTTTTGTGATGACGTGTGCCACGTAGACAGATGACATGACTAGTGTGGCACTGTGACTATCAAAGGGGAGACTACTGTCCACCTGTCTCCCATGGTCTCTTACCACACCTTCGGTGTTAAGTAGACTACCACCTATGTGGTAGTTAATGGGTACTGAGTTTTTGCAAGGAAGGATGCCAATGCAGTGTCAACATTGAGCTTGAGTCCATGGCTTTGTCACCAGGCATCTGTTGCAGTAAATATGACCCTGCCTCTCTCTCTCTCTCTCTCTCTCTATATATATATATATATATATATATATATATATATATATATACATACATACATATAAACATCCATTGGTGTACATATAGATATACATATAGGCACATATACAGTCCACCTTTCACGGTGGGAATATTAAGTATGGGAAGGTTGTGAGGTATACAGTTATCAAAAGGAAACCAAACTAATGAAGAAATAGAGAGTGGCAATAGCGAGCGAAATGAAACAGGAAACTTGGAGCACAAAAATTTGCACTTCAAAAAGCAATACGATACTTTTATTGTGGATAAGCGCTTTCGGTAGAGAGCAATCTCCCCACCTTCATCAGATCACAAAAAAGGTATACAGTTATGTCATAATATTGCACAGTGTTGTGCGGAATGCATTGAAGGTGTTCTCAGACCATGTAGCTTTAGCAGGCCTCACTGGCTGCAACACTGCAAACCTGATGAATCATACCCACAGAGTTTAACCACCACATGTCATATACCAGCACTGTATGCTGTCTGGTTTGCCACACACTACAACCCACATAGAAATATGTACATAACAACCTTCAACAACATATATATATATCCACCTTTCACAAACAGTTGTAGTATGTCCCTTGCTCTATGCACATGTACAGATGCTAATATATCTGACACAGACAGATCTCTCCATATGTGTGTGCCATACACACACAAGGACCACACTGTTGTAAGTCCATGTACCTCACAGCTGACCTGTCGGGCCTTGCTGCAACATGAACAGGTGCCACATGTGAGCACACAGTAATATTAGAGGGTGTATATGTAGCTGCGAATGCTGAGTTAGCATACTAGCCAGGTACAGCTGCTGCCAATGCTAAGCTACACGTTAATATGACTATCATGCATTTGTTACTCTGTCACATCCATGTTTACATAACTGTATGCGCTACTCCCCCAAGCAGACATTGTACACACTACTGTACAGAACACAGATAACATGGATCAGATGTTTGACATTTAATGCTGAACTACATATGTCACAGTCATATCCCACTGCACACAGTTACACACTGATTTCTCCATGGCAGTAGTTATGCAGGGCATCTGTGCATAGATACGTACTGCTGCCACATATGGATGATTCAAACTATGTAGAGTACTCTTCAAAAACATCTACTACATGCCAGTAAATACATATCTGTTACATACCTTTCCTTTGTATGTGTTTGTAGTAGTCAGTTCAGTGTGTTTTGTACACTTTATTTTGTTTATATCTTATTTTTTCAAAATATTTTTTTTAATATATTATATTTTTCAATATATTATTTTTTTTCAATATATATTTTTTTCACTATATTTTTTTTCAATATATATTTTTTTCAATATATTTTTTTCAATATATATTTTTTTCCCAATATATTTTCATTTTTTCAATATATATATTTTTTCAATATATTTTTTTCAATATTTTTTTTTCAATATATTTTTTTCCACTATATTTTCTTTTATATCTTTTTTGTTTCCTGTTGCTGTTGCTGTGGTCTGTGTCTCTCTGTGTCTCTCTGTGTAGCTCTGTAATGCTCTCTCTCTCTCTCTCCCTCTCTCTCCGTACCTGCAATGAAATGATTGCATGTGTGGACAGCTAGTACAGCCTGCTTTTTTAGGTATCTGCACATGTGCATGTGATGGCCTCTGTACCAATTGTTGGCCACCATTTGGCAATTGCATGCAGCCTGCTATGTGATACTTGCAGTACTCACTGTCATAGCAACCAAATGCTATAACTTCCTAGGTCAGGTAGGCGTAGCCCTTTCAGCTTTCCAAAGTGGGGACCATGCTTGTTTGCTGCGGACACCGTTCTGTAAGTCAGAAGGTTGGTGTATTTCTTGTATCTGATGCTAGGGGTGTAGCCAGTGATTTGAATGTTGTACTCAGACCTAAATGTTACCATTTCCATTACACAGTTGCCCGTGTAGAATTGTACTCACCCCTACAAATACTAACACAAGATACATGGGAGTATGCAGTTTCTTTTCTACTTATACAATTAGCTGCCATACATACGTAGTTATTGAGATGTTTTCATTTGCCACATGAACTGTTTGTGAACTGCTATACTGTGGATATCAATGTACTCACTTCTGCACAGTTTGTGTTTTTTTGTTTACATTAGCACAGGATGCTCATGAAAACTGGACAATTCCAGTACTGAGTATGCCTACCTACATCCTTGCTGGACCTTGAACACACAGGTATTTTGTACATTTGGGTGAAGATTGTCCTGCTATGATACTGTGTGGGGGTTGTAAAGTGCTGCTGTAACATTATTTACTGCTAAAATGGCTGGTTCTGTTATCACAGTCATGTAATGCAATTCCACAACAACTGCTGGTAAAGTTCCACAGAACAGGTTTTGTGTTATGGCATTCCTATCTTACCTTTACATTCACTCATTCTGATGCATGATATATATATTTCAGCAACAACCTGCTGTATATCTACTGTGGTTTAGTGGTACTTCATGCAATCTAGTGTGTCCAAGGTCTGGGGTTTGAGACTGACATTGGTGTTTTATTTTGCTGCTGAGCAGAACAAGGGCCCTCACATGCAGGGTGACTAAGGCACTTTTAAGCAGTTGTAAGCGGGTTTGCATGAGTTTGCGCAAAGCTTAGCAATACTTAGCTAAGCACACACAAGCACACACACTCGCGCAAACCCGCTAACTACTGCTTAAATGTGCTTACTCCCGCTAACCCCCGCGCTCATTTCTTTGAAAGAAAAGAAAATGGGGAGATAGGAAAGTGGTGAGAAAGGGGAAAAAAGAGGGAAAGACAGTAGGGAAAACAGCTCGGGATGTGCAGGATGGGTGTAGGGAAGGTCCATAGCTGCCCATTTCTTTAACAGCAACAGCTGTGCATATACTAGTAATTTGGAGGAAAATTTGAAACCTTCCACCCCTGAGAGAGGGATGAGGACAACGAAGTATGTTGTACTGCCAATTAAATTTCAGTTTATGTATCCAGCGGACACGTGTGCAAAATGGGCAGCTATGTATGGTGCGTAATTTCTTTGTGGGAGCAGATTGCCCATTTTTTTTTTTCAGGTGAGAGTGGAATGTGGGGTAGGGGAAGTAGATATATTTTGGGAGGTAGGTTGGGGAGGTAAACAGACAAGACAAACAAGACGCATGCAGAGGTGGAATATGACACATGGGGTGGTTGAACACAATTGACGGGGAAGGATGTTTGGAAATCGCAAGCCCATGAGCCCACAGATGGCAACAGTGGAACTGAGATCCCCACCCATGGGCAGTCACCACTGCACCTTCACAGCCCGGAGGGTGGCTGTGCTGAGGGCTGTGTAGGAGGGGCAGGCTCACCTGTGAGTTGCACCACTCTTGCCTCGAGCTGGCGTAAAGGATCAGCGACTGAACGCTCAATCTCCCTATGCACCACAGCTTGGACCGTTCGGAGGGTGATAGGTGGCCCTCCTCCAGCCACGCTTGCATGGGGGGCCCCATCCCCTGCAGCGCTTCCACCCGAAGGTGGCACAGGACCAATGGAGGAGGAGGTCCCGGGCTGGGCACCGGACCTGCTGGTGCCTGGTGCCATCGCCATCTGAGGTGGGACAGGTGGGTCCGCTGGGACCGGCCTTCCCATACATTCTATGTTTAGGAGGATTTAATGACAATATGGGTTAGTAATAGCCAACAGCATTCCAATTTAGTTCTAACAGCATACAGTAGTATTCCCATTAACCCAACACACCAGAGTTCCAACAGTTGAACAGCAAGCATAACATATGCATATATAGAACAACAGTGGACATTCCAACAGCATACAGGATTGATTGGTGGCAACAGGCCACCAAGACTGTGGTATGTGAACAGGGCACATGCATCAAAGTAAATGCAGATATTTATAAACCAATAGGACATGTATCCCAACAAATGTTATGAGATTAGACATATCCATTGAGGTGTGGAATGGCATTGTTTATGCACATACAGTAGGGTGTAAAAAGATACCTCCATTAACAACTTATATATACTTATAGTTTACACTACCTTCTTATTGACTGCAGTTATATATTCCCTACATGTATTATTACACTAGGCAATGATCGTTAAATTGTGAAATGGGTTTTGCTGGTTCTTGATATACCTGACCTGTATCTGACATACAAACAGTCCTGGATGCAGATGTTACTGCTACATATTTATATATTTCATTTATATTTTTATATCTACATATCTGGATGTGTTCAGGTGACATTATCAGGTATATGTTAACAGCCCCCAACATTTCTAGCAGCACACTGACATTTTTGGGGAACACAATAACAAGCTACTCATGTGCCAGATTAACCTGTACATGCCGGCCATGAACCGACATTTGAGGACTGGATATATACTTAACAGCTACTGGCACTTACTTCATCCACTTTATATGGGCCTACCCATGTGTGATTTGACTGCGCTTAATACATCAGTACTATTTCTATAATGCAAGAGTACAACAACATATCGAAGAAAGTGACACAGACACACTCCAGGAATTATACCTTTATTAATTACATTACACACTTTTCTAGCGGCTCTCTCATTTATTTGATATATCAGTGCATGCAGAAGTCTTTTATTCAAGACATATTATACCTTTATTAATGGGTTACAACACCTTTTCATGCTGTCTCACTAATTTTATATAACAGTGCATGCAGAGAAGTTATTCAACACTTATTATACCTTTATTAATGGGTAACAACACTCTTTTTCAGGCTCTCTCACTTCTTTTATATAACAACACAAGCAGAATAATTACTAACCTGCCTGGTGGTGCAGCCTTAGCAGCCTATCTGCATAGGCTTGCTGATTTGCAGCATGGACACCTGCAGCTGTGAAGTAAATGAAGGGATATTGAGACATACCTATCCATAATATAGACTGCAATAGCAATTCTTACATACTTCATTCCATGGCTACATACTCAGTAGTGGGGCATTTTCCATTTCACGGGCCTCCTGTATCCACTGGTTCAGTTGGTCCTCCGTGTGTCTCTTCAGGTCTGAGTAGTTGTGACTGACCTGCTCACCAGTCCGAGGGACGCCTGTGGCACTGGTGAGATCATGTGCTAGATGGTTCCAGACTTCCGCTTTGGATTCAGTGCCCTGAAACTGGCCCTGCAGGATTCTTGCATCATGATGATGGACGAGGAGCCAAACCATTACTTTTGACTCCTCAATGCCCCACCGTTGCACTCAAAAATGAGAGCCCTCTCCAGCACCAGCCATACTGTCTGCAGATGGGAGCCACAACCAGTTATAGCAATTATTCCTGCCGATGGAGCTTAAATATGCCTCATTTCCCACACTTATTTGTGATTGGCTGGTTTTGAAAAATTTCAGCTAAAAGCAAACCTGCTTAGCAATGGGTAAACTTCCATTGATATATATGAGTGTGTTGGAAATGCATCCATATGTAAAGCTGTCATGGCTTAGTGGTTTAGTACTGTGATTATGGTGCACAGTATCCTGGGTTCGAGGCCTGTCATTGCTTTTTATTTTACTACTGGCCAGACCAGCTAAGAGGTGTGGCTGTGTTTAGCCGACTTTGCTCAACTTTGCCCAACATTGCTCGATGTTGCTCTACATTGCTCTACGTTGCCCGGCGTTGCCCGACATTGCTCATTGTTGCACTAGTTAGCATGGTGCACAGCTCTGTGCAAACATGTTTTGTTTGCGCTAGTTGGCGCGATGCGCAGCTCTGTGCAAAGCCATTGCACTCGTTAAAGCAGTGCTAAGCTATGAGCAATTATACTTAACTGTGCTTAATACTAGTAAACTTTGCTTAGCAGTGCTTCACATTGTTTAAGATACGTTGCTTATGCATTTATCAGTATGCATGACCATTCCATCTTCTCATATATATATAAAATATCGTTCACTACCACATAGGCCATTTCAATGCATTTTACTAAAATTTAAAAGGTAAATGTCAGGAATTTTTTTTATGCACAGATTTCCTACAGAAAAGGGGAGTGGCGGGACTCGAACCGGGAATGCCTCCTCTTTGTGCGAGGGCTGTAGCACTACACTATTGCTATTTGGCTTAATTTGCATATAAGTAGTTTATTATCCTCTTCGATGTCTACACTGCTAACTGTAGCTAAGCAATGGGCAAACCCGCGCATACACACGCAAATACGGGCAGCTATATCGGGAATAATTAAAAAAAAAAAGGAAAGTTTTACATTTTAAACTTGTACAGGGATTTAGAATGCGGGGGAGTGTAGTGTTGGGTATGTAGACATTTGAGACAATGCATTTTACTAAAATTTAAAAGGTAAATGTCAGGAATTCTTTTTATGCACATATGTAGACATTTGAGCGGACTCACTCATTTCAGTTGATATATGCAGTTTAGGCACTTGCAGGGGCATGGATATTTGGACTGCTCGGCAGTCTGACATGCCCCCTGCACTCGTGCATGCTCCGTGTTAGCCTTAGAGTTGAGTCAGCGCGCCCTCATGAATACGCATGATGCGCTGATGTCATACTCTTAGACTGCAGTTTCCGAGTAAGACTTAGTCTTTCACGGAGGACTAGTGAATCCCGGCCCAAATTAAACAGAAAGTAAACAAGACAAGAGGTAGCCAATCTAAACTCATCCACATTCCATTAACCTGAATATATTTGATAGAAAATATCTCAATAATAAAAAATCTAGAGTAAAAATAATCTTCAAACCATTAAGGAATATGAGTCAGACAGATTTTAAAGTGTATTTAATCTGCACTGAAGAATGCTTCTAAATGTGCACAGCCTGTATCTTAGATACTTTATGAAATATAACATAATCAGACATGGCAATGGAACACAAATGATCTTACATTCTTGTCAAACTAGAACTCTGCAAAGGAAGCCTAGAATTCATCTTCTCAATCTTAAAGTGACCTGTTTTTGAACCAAGCATAAAATTATGTCACAGCCCAGTCTGATTGCTTATGTCGTAAGTGATGGTTTAATAAAGATGTTTCTTGTTTAAAAAAACATGCAGGAATTGAATAATTTATGTAACGTTGCTTAGGTTATATAATATATAGTAATATATGTGAAGTATAATGTTTGTTAATGTTAACTTGTTAATACAGATTGATTACTTTTGTAAAAATATAAATTTGCCTATATCACAAGTGATAATTCAATACAAGCGTCTTTTTTTAGTTGTCTTAGTTATTAAATATCTCACTGTTAATTCCTGATTACAAAGCTCAATTAATGTTATACATGGGAACAAATGATAAATTTAAGCTGGCAGAAAAAAGTTTTTAGCCATGTGTACCAATTTGTAAATGAAAATGGTTCCACAGAATGTGCAGTGATCATTTTCAAAGATTTGTGCTGTCTGCTAATTAAACCAGAATTCATATACATGGCCAGTTTATGTTTGTAATGCACATCTCCAGGAAAGTTAATTTTTCACTGGGGATGAAACTGAAAGAAGTCCTGAACCTTTCAAAACAGCAGATACAGCCAAGAAGGTACGCATACCTGCAGAC
Organism: Protopterus annectens; assembly: GCF_019279795.1. NCBI lineage: Eukaryota > Metazoa > Chordata > Ceratodontiformes > Protopteridae > Protopterus > Protopterus annectens. Next base: position 722,719,103 of record NC_056734.1, on the reverse strand, counting down.
TGGACGAGTCCTGTTGTCACAGTGGAAAGGGTAAGCGGATACAACTCTGAGTGTACCTGGATCTCAAAGCCCTGAAAAAATTCATTAGAATGGAACATTCCTAGGTAAGATTGTTGCTATTTGCAAGATTCATAAGACCAGCAAAGGAAAAACTGAGTTTAAAGGACATCTACGTGCTTCTCTATATGATTCCTCATTTCCTTCATCTCTTTCTCCCCTGTCTTTTGACATTGGCATCATGTAAAACTAGTACTGCCAAAAAAAAAAAAAAAACGATTTTACTGTTTCCTTCAGTCCCCTTAACTGTAGCTTCGTTACTGGCTTCAATTTTCCTGTCTGCAAACTGTCTCGCGGCTCTGTTTACAATGTGTGGGCGTTGTAATGCATTAGTAATAATGCCCAGGGTTTACTTTCTTTTTTTGTAAGGGAACGCTCAAGGACAGCCCTTTTCTGTCCTCACGCCAAAAAAAAAAAAACGCCCATTGTAATTAAATATTCAAGAATTCCTTTGAACTCCTGCACCTGTAATAAAAATGCCATGCAACAGAAGGAATTATCTGTTTTGTTGACGGACTATAGCCTCCAACTGTGGATTTAGGTTTGCTGCTGGAAATTGATTGCTTTTCTTCATTTCAGGTATGTTGAAACAACAGTCTTCACAGCCGTTGCTGCTTACATGTGTTCGATCATTTTTTCTTTACATTTGAAATGCGACAATAAGAGTTGTTAGCATTAGTTGCTGCTTATTTATGTGTTAAACTAATGCCGAGAGGTAATCTCCAAAAAAAGTTCCTCGCACTCTGTTCTGCATGGAGTGGGCGTAACCACTCTTTTCTTTACTCTCTTGATTTCTTGTTAATTTGGAATAGGATGATAAATTATTTTATCATCTTAAAACATAAGCAAAGTTGCTTTTTGACTAGCTCTGATAAAGACGGTATCCTGAAATTATGAAAAATAAAAGTGCTTATTTTGTTGACACCAGGCTGAAGCAATGTACTGACTTCCTTTACGTTTATTTTTTATCTATGTTGTATGCGCTCATAAATAGTTAAGTTTCACAGATGTTGCTGGTAATGCAGATAATACTGGACTTCATACCACTCAACCTCGTAGAGCAAGAGATCTAGAAAAAGCTATAATGAATGTGGGGGGGCAAAAAGCCCCAAAATAGGAGCAATTTTTATATATTGCTCTTACAAACAGAGAAAGTTGATATAATAACAGGTTATGCATTAGCATAAACTTGATTAAGGATATGATGTTTAAAACTCACGTTTCTGTCATTATCTTCTGACTTCAGTCCCCCTCATTTTGCCCAAAAAAAAACACAATTTTTGGAGATAAACATATCAAAAATATGGGGTGAAAATCTGGACTGTTGAGAGGTATGGTGGAGTTCACTCCCTGTGTGGGAAAAAGCACATTGATAGTGTCAAGTTAAACACAAGATGTGACAACGCAAGAGAAACGCACCCCTCAGCACACAAAACAGAAGTCGCATATTGGTATGCCTTGTTGCTCAACGCGTTTTTTTCTGAAGCATGTTATGGCAATGCTTAATGCTGTTGATATAATCGTTGACTTATTCACATTGTAATGTCCAATCAGACTGGGCCCGTTTAATGTGCATGTGCTAAAAAGAACAGCACCATGTGCTAAAAAGAACAGCACCAAACATGTGTGAGTTGATAATAAATACATTATAAATTACAAGCTCAAATTTTATAGAAGCTATTTTATACATTAAAAAACAAGTATACTAAAAGTACTATGACGATGAAGAATACTGGTATGCATGTCACTAGCTGATGGAATTCATGCCTACAGTTTTTATGAGTATCTGCTGTATTTGGATCTGTTAGTAGGTAATATATGAAGTAAGTAGAACAAGAACAGCTGTGTTGTACAACGCCAATTACAGTTTGCAAGTTTAATAGCAAACGTGTGCAGTAGATGTGGTGTTTATCTTGGTATATGTGCAGAAAATGTAATTACACAAAACGTGTAGTCACAGTGAAGTAGGGATAAAAGATAAGTAGTGAGAACCAGTAGAGCAGTGTCAGTGGTTCCTTAGATAACTTTGATGTTAGAGGATCAAGAGTCTGTAGATGTTGCTCTGGTGGAAGGGTCAGTTGAGAGGTATGATTACAATGTCATTGCTGGCCCATGTCACACTGGGGTTGGTGCCTGTTACTGTGCATCCTAGTATAAGCAGTCACTATTGTTCCTATTGTACCTTCCTGGTCCGCTAGTTTGATTTATCCAAAGAGCACTATTACATTTTCAGGTTCCAAAATATACAAGATGGCAAGGGCTTGTTATCAGTTATTCTTATGTATTTCATTCTATGGCTTTCAGTCATGACTCATGTCACCTTATAAAACACTGTTTCTTAAAAAAAAGAAAAAAGCATACTTATGCATACAATCATAATGTTTATTAATACAATTTGCACCTTCCTTTATAAATAACAGAAAGGTGCATGATCTTACAGCTGTATTAGTTTAATAAAAATATTAGTCAAGTTGTTGTCACTAGTGAAGTGAGGTAAGGGTGGATAATTAAGCAACAGATGATGTAAATAAATATACAGGGGTGGTTAGATGAGTATATTTAAGATGGGAGTAGGAGAAAGAGCTAAAGAGATAAAATATAAGAAAGAGGTTCTCCAGTTAATTTCTGGGTTGCATGCCTTCCCTGTATTTGTCTGGGTTTTCTCAAGGTGCTCCATTTCCTCCCACATTCTACAGACATGGAGTATGTAGGCTGGACACTCTAAATTGTCTGTAGGTATGAGTGTGTATGTCTGAGTGTGTTATGGAATAGCAACCATGGCAGGGTTAGCCACCTGATGGTGTAAACATTGGCTCTATATGATTATCACTGTTAAAGTGACACCCCAACCCCCATGTGCAGAGGTAGTAGGAAGGGGCAGTGGCTGGCTGGATTTTCTACAGAAGGTCTGATAGTAACATGTAGTAGGTAGTTGAAGGCTCCATTGCAGATTATATGATTCCACAGTGGCAAGTGTTTCTGCTTTTACCTTATTGTCTGGAATATAATTTAAAGACACTTAACAAGCTGTAGCCTTGGATGATGAGGAAAAGAGTTTCAGAGATTAGTAACACACACAAAAAAAAAAGCAACATCACTGCGGTGGTGGTGCTGCGGTGGCATTGTAGCCTCACAGTGGGACGTTGTCCGTTTGATACCCTTTAGAAATAAGAGCACATTCCTAACAGATTAACCATTTACAGTCCATTAAAGAAATGGGTGACAAATGAGGGATGCATTTCCAGTTTCCCATCCAATTGTCCAAGTTGAACTTGAATTTCAGTTAGGGAGAATTTTCCTTCACATGGATGCAAAGCCTGTTGCATAAACTGGATACTCTCTGGGATACATACCTATCTCTCCAGCAGGTCTTAATTATATCATAGGCAATGTTTAATTCTTCAGAATGGGTAAGTCTTGTAGTGTTTGTTTTGTGGATATGCAGGAGGTCCATCAAAGTGTGGTTTGCCAATGCCATGTATGCCAGGCATAGATCTCCCCTCAAAAGCTAGTAGGACAGAGAATACAAGGGTAGGGGCTTGAGATGGTCAGCACAGGACATATTAATTATGCCCTTTAATTCTTTTATTGAGCTACCTGTGTGGACATTCCAGTTGTTGAATATGCCTGGTTAGGTATATACCAAAGGGGGCTTTGTACTCAATGAATGGTCTGATCAATGCCAAATACAGTGGAACAATGACTGCGTTAGACTTAGGTGCCATACCTTTGTTTATACGTTGCACAACATAGAATGATTCCCCTCACCACTGTAGACATGTGATGATCAAATACTAGATTACTATCTAATTGTGTCCCAAAGTCCCTGACTGCTGGGTCAACTCTAAGTGGTGTGTTGTCAATTTGATAGGTACCTGAGATGGACAACTTCCCAGAAGGTACTAATTACGCATTTCTTGGCATTTAGTTTTAGTCCATGGCTCGGACATCAGCTGTTTATTTCTCTCAGCCCCTTCTGGAGAACATTTTGTCAGTGTGAGATTAAATAACAGCTCCTAATTTGCAATCATCTTGAAAATATTTTCAGCCAGAGACCACTGACATTGGCCGTGACTTGTGAAAATTAAGGAGCGGTCCAACAAATTATCCCTGTTGCACTCCACTTGTGACCGGGCTCTTTGTAGAGGTCGACTCTCACTTCTAACTTCCTGGGTCCTGTCTGTGAGCCACTTTGCTATCCACCAACTGACATCCGAGTTTGTACCTAACCTCTTGAGTTTGTCAACAGGGCTCTAGTGGGATATTGTCAAAAGCCTTGGCCAGGACGAGGCAGGCAATCTGCATGATTTTTCCCTCATCTGTTACTTTGGTGACCTTGTCAAAGAAGTCCACGAGGTTGAGTAGGCATGATCTGCCCTTGACAAAACCAAACTGTGTTGGGTCCAGTGTCTGGACTTTTTATATATATCTACTGATCACCTCCATGATAATTCTTTCCATGACTTTAGATATAAGACTAGTGAGACTTGGGGGTCTGTAGTTTCCATGGTCAGTAGATGGCCCATCTTTGTGCAGAGGGATGACTGATGCCTTTCTCCATTCATGAGGCATGAAGCCTGTTTGGAGGCTACAGTTAATATAGTAATTCCAGAGGCCATGGTGGTCATGTTTCATGCTATTAAAAGGCATGGAGGGATATTGTCTGTGCCCATTGATGTAGTGTTCTTGGTCTTAGAATATTTAAGGACCTGTTCCCTAGTCATAGTAGGGGGAGTTAGATTTGTTAATTTTCATGAGGGAAGGTTGAGGTAGAGAGACTATTAAAGTAGGAGCAGAATTTATCAGCCTGGAGGTTTGCTGTATCTTCTGGCTCAGTATAGGTGGTTCCATTTACAATGAGCTCTGCACACAATTGTGTATTGCCTTTGAGGTTGCAGACATAGCTAAAGAATGCTTGGTGGTGGCTGATGGACTGGGATGCCAAACTTGCCTCAAATTTGCCTTTGGTATACTTTTTTGTCCTGTAAGTTGTTTGTTTATTTTGAGAGTGCTTTTATCCTGCTGGGTGCTGTACCTCTTAACTTTTGCCATCATTTTCTTCCTCCTGTTATACACTTCAATTGACTTTATGATTCAACCATGCTTGTATAGTGTTTTTGTCAACAGTTCTGCACAGGCAGAAGTATAATTCGGCTTTATAGGGGCTTGAAATTTTGCAAGGTTCTCACTTGATAGCAGGAGGTTAGTCTTAGAATAGTTCCTGGATAGTCCATGTTTAGCTGGGAATCTGAGGTTTTATTTTTACTTCAAAGTAGACCATTTTTTGGTGTGACCTTACTGGGGAAGGCATTACAGTGGGTGGTGTGCAGCAGTCTCCCATATTAGTAAGGACCAGATCCAGTATGGTTGCAACACTGGTTTGTGTATTGACTGTCTGATCCAGTGAGTTTTTGTTTGTAAAATCCAGGAATCTCTGCATGTATATTTGCAGTTATATAGGATTCTTAGTTAATAGTAGGGTAATTAATCACCTATAAATATGGTATTGAGTTGTATGGTTAGTGTTTCTAATAAGTTTAAATACATGGTACTTTTTTTCTGGATCACAGAGGGGGACCTATAGCTTGTAATAAAGTGGTATTGTATTTTACCTATGTTGACTTGAACATGGAGCAGCTCAAGTGCATTGTCCTGTTTTTATGTAATAGAGACACCTCCATCTTTACTCCCGGTCTGTAAAGTACCTGGCCTAAATGTGTGCAGGGCATTATAACGATGCACTATTGATGTTCTCTCCGTGGCTTTCAACCACGTTTCAGTGACTGCACATATATCGGCATTCTCTAGCATAAAGAGAGATTCTAGGCAGTGGCATTTTTGTTTAGACTCTGAGAAATGAGCAGCAATAACTTTAGATTTTCTTGGGTTTGAATTGCTATGTTGCAAGTACTTTCTGTTTGGCATTGCCCAAAAAAGGCACTATGGGGGAAGACAATGTTTTACCTAATATTAGAAAGCATAGAGGGGAGAGGTACATAACAGTCCCTGTTAAAGCAGCATGGCCTGTTGACCATCTCCTTACATGCTGACAAATATTGCCCCCCCTTAGAATGACACCAGAAACTATGCCACTTATTGAAGTCGATCGTCATTTGTTCGTATTGTGTCATCATCCTTGGAGAAAGTAAAATGCTGCTCAATGCTAGGCTCATACCATCCTGAGACACATATTGCAAGAGTTGTATGGTGTCTCTGTCGCTATATTTTAGGGAGGTACATCACAGGTCATTTACTCACACATGGACTATGACTTAGTCACATTGGTAATTATAGTACAGTGACCTGAGTGAATGCATAATTGTTGAGGATACTAGCCCTTGATAAGCAACTGACTGTAACTTTCTCCTTACTAAGGGTGGTGACGGGGAGCATTAGTGTGTTTCAAGATGGAGTCTCCAATTACTAGAATGTTAGATTGTATGGTAACTTGCCTTATGGACTTAGAGCTACATGTCATGGAGCCTCTACCTCTATGTGTTGATGTGAGTGTTTTTTTGAGATTGCATTTGGGGCTGCTGAGGGTATTTCTTATGTGTACTATTCATCTAGGAGGTCTTTGTGGTTTAGAAAGGTTAAATGCATTTTCCACAGCATATCTAAGTGTATTTGTCTCTTTTGAATTGTGCGTGCTTGAGGTATTTCTTACCCCTTGTTCCCAGTTGGAATTTGCAGTAAAGGACACATGTAATGAAAGGAGTAATTGCTAATCTGATGTTACAGCATGGTACTGATATCACAAGTGATCGCTATTAATTCTATTGTGTTATCATGCTAGTCTGATGTTACAGCATAGTACTGATATCACAAGTGATCGCTATTAATTCTATTGTGTTATCATGCTAGTCTGATGTTACAGCATGGTACTGATATCACAAGTGATCGCTATTAATTCTATAGTGTTATCATGCTAGTCTGATGTTACAGCATGGTACTGATATCACAAGTGATCGCTATTAATTCTGTTGTGTTATCATGCTAGTCTGATGTTACAGCATGGTACTGATATCACAAGTGATCGCTATTAATTCTATTGTGTTATCATGCTAGTCTGATGTTACAGCATGGTACTGATATCACAAGTGATCGCTATTAATTCTATAGTGTTATCATGCTAGTCTGATGTTACAGCATGGTACTGATATCACAAGTGATCGCTATTAATTCTGTTGTGTTATCATGCTAGTCTGATGTTGCAGCATGGTACTGATATCACAAGTGATCGCTATTAATTCTATTGTGTTATCATGCTAGTCTGATGTTACAGCATGGTACTGATATCACATGTGATCGCTATTAATTCTATTGTGTTATCATGCTAGTCTGATGTTACAGCATGGTACTGATATCACAAGTGATCGCTATTAATTCTATTGTGTTATCATGCTAGTCTGATGTTACAGTATGGTACTGATATCACAAGTGATCGCTATTAATTCTATTGTGTTATCATGCTAATCTGATGTTACAGCATGGTACTGATATCACAAGTGATCGCTATTAATTCTATAGTGTTATGCTAGTCTGATGTTACAGCATGGTACTGATATCACAAGTGATCGCTATTAATTCTATAGTGTTATCATGCTAGTCTGATGTTACAGCATGGTACTGATATCACAAGTGATCGCTATTAATTCTATAGTGTTATCATGCTAGTCTGATGTTACAGCATGGTACTGATATCACAAGTGATCGCTATTAATTCTATTGTGTTATCATGCTAGTCTGATGTTACAGCATGGTACTGATATCACAAGTGATCGCTATTAATTCTATTGTGTTATCATGCTAGTCTGATGTTACAACATGGTACTGATATCACAAGTGATCGCTATTAATTCTATAGTGTTATCATGCTAGTCTGATGTTACAGCATGGTACTGATATCACAAGTGATCACTATTAATTCTGTTGTGTTATCATGCTAGTCTGATGTTACAGCATGGTACTGATATCACAAGTGATCGCTATTAATTCTATTGTGTTATCATGCTAGTCTGATGTTACAGCATGGTACTGATATCACAAGTGATCGCTATTAATTCTATAGTGTTATGCTAGTCTGATGTTACAGCATGGTACTGATATCACAAGTGATCGCTATTAATTCTATAGTGTTATCATGCTAATCTGATGTTACAGCATGGTACTGATATCACAAGTGATCGCTATTAATTCTGTTGTGTTATCATGCTAGTCTGATGTTACAGCATGGTACTGATATCACAAGTGATCGCTATTAATTCTGTTGTGTTATCATGCTAGTCTGATGTTATAGCATGGTACTGATATCACAAGTGATCGCTATTAATTCTATTGTGTTATCATGCTAGTCTGATGTTACAGCATGGTACTGATATCACAAGTGATCGCTATTAATTCTATTGTGTTATCATGCTAGTCTGATGTTACAGCATGGTACTGATATCACAAGTGATCGCTATTAATTCTATAGTGTTATCATGCTAGTCTGATGTTACAGCATGGTACTGATATCACAAGTGATCGCTATTAATTCTGTTGTGTTATCATGCTAGTCTGATGTTGCAGCATGGTACTGATATCACAAGTGATCGCTATTAATTCTATAGTGTTATCATGCTAGTCTGATGTTACAGCATGGTACTGATATCACAAGTGATCGCTATTAATTCTGTTGTGTTATCATGCTAGTCTGATGTTACAGCATGGTACTGATATCACAAGTGATCGCTATTAATTCTGTTGTGTTATCATGCTAGTCTGATGTTACAGCATGGTACTGATATCACATGTGATCGCTATTAATTCTATAGTGTTATGCTAGTCTGATGTTACAGCATGGTACTGATATCACAAGTGATCGCTATTAATTCTATAGTGTTATCATGCTAATCTGATGTTACAGCATGGTACTGATATCACAAGTGATCGCTATTAATTCTGTTGTGTTATCATGCTAGTCTGATGTTATAGCATGGTACTGATATCACATGTGATCGCTATTAATTCTATAGTGTTATCATGCTAATCTGATGTTACAGCATGGTACTGATATCACAAGTGATCGCTATTAATTCTGTTGTGTTATCATGCTAGTCTGATGTTACAGCATGGTACTGATATCACAAGTGATCGCTATTAATTCTGTTGTGTTATCATGCTAGTCTGATGTTACAGCATGGTACTGATATCACAAGTGATCGCTATTAATTCTATTGTGTTATCATGCTAGTCTGATGTTACAGCATGGTACTGATATCACAAGTGATCGCTATTAATTCTATTGTGTTATCATGCAAGCTCTTCTATTGTAACAAGAATCTGATAATGCATTACATCTCTGTCTGCTGAATGCACCTACATTTTCTTGGCCGGTGGAATACAGATTGCACAGGTATAGATGTAACTGTGGTGTGAACTACTTTCTGGTGATCTGTTCATACTTTAATGCAACTGTTTTGTGACACAAGCACCATGTGCATATTAATGTGTATCTTCAGTATAAAAACTGGTTTTGCCTGTGATTCTTCTCCTACCTCATAAGTGTTAAGCTGTTGTTTGTGACTTAGGGTTCCCATGCATATGCATAACACCGTTTTCTTCATCTTCTGTTGCTGAACAGTCCCATTGAACTTGCACTGAAGAGTCGTGTTGTCTGCATAATTAATGCATCACCTCAGCATGATACCTGATATCTCTGCTTGACCCCTCCAGTACTGAAAGCCATATTCATTGTTATTCATCAGATTTCAGATGTTCTACACTTCTAGATGCTAAGATACATCAAAAGTGTCTACTCTGCATAATTCATTGTTCCTTAGGTTTTGGGAAACTCTGAGAATATTTGTCAATTGTTGATACCATGTTTTTTTTTTATTTTTTTAATTTTGCAGGCTTGCTTCTACTTAGATGTTACAGCTCAGTAGCAGTTTAAAACCAAATCCTAACACTTTACACCATTTTATTGTTATACAGCCATAGCCTATTCCCTGTGATCAGGATGTTTGTGTTTATTCCTTCTAAGTGTTGCCATCCCAATTTCTCTGCTGTTCCTTTGCTAAATGGCCTTCATCTGTCTCTCTCTCTCTCTCCCTCTTTTTGTGTGTGTGTGTGTGTGTGTGTGTGTGTGTGTGTGTGTATATATATATATATATATATATATATATATATATAGCCTACAGCTCTTATAACACTCCCTCTTTCATTTTATCTCTACTCCCCTCAGAAAATATACTCTACCCACTGCCATACATCCTTAACTTCCTATAATTCCTAAATCAACTCTTAATTCCTACCTCTCTATCGCCTACTGCACTCTCTTCTGCTATGTCTTATCAATGCCAATTATTATTAGTACTCTCTCTCCTACCTATCCTAACTACTACTTACCTCTTAACCTCCTATGAACAACCCCTCCTTTTACCCTTACCCTCCCTTCCAAACAAACTCTATCACCTTCACCAGCTGTATCTACAAGCTTCCTTAATGTCATTTACAAACCCAGCTACTTTCTAGCTAAATATCACCGATTAATACACATTAAATATACCATCCTAAGTAATAAAAAAATATTTGACTACCATTGTAAACCTCTCCAATTTAACAACTTTATATTACTCCACTCCTTAATAGATGGAGACATTCATCCTAACCCTGGTCCAAATCCTTCCCTACCCACCACAAACTGCGACCAACATAAAACAATCTCCTTACCCTCAACCAAACCCTCCAATTCACTTACTATAGCCCATCTAAACATACGCAGTATTTGCAACAAAATTCCCCAGGTTCATGCCCTTCTAGATGTACATCAGTTTGACATCCTCTGTTTATCAGAAACATGGCTTAAACCCACAATAAAAGACAATGAACTTATCCCCCCAGGTTATGGCATCCTTCGTCACGACCGCACAAGCAAAAAAGGTGGAGGGGTAGCAATTCTCTACAAAGCAGGACTACAAATTAGCAGTGTAAATCTTAACCTACCCTCAGATAATAGTGCAGAAATAATTATCTCTAAACTACAGCTTAACTCACACAAATCAATAAACATCATCTGCTCCTATCTTCCCCCAGGAAAAAACCATAGTATACTAGAATACCTTCTAAACTGGCTTTCTTCGAACCTCCCTCAAGAAACTATAGTCCTAGGTGACTTTAACATAGACTGGAATTTATGCAGCTGTACTAACCCCACCTCCCTGATCAACCTGTATGGCTTCTCACAAGCTATAAACTCTCCCACCAGAATAAATAAACTTAATAATAAAGAAAGCACCTTGGATTGGATACTTACAAATAGCCCACGACAAACATATACAACAGGAACCCTTCCAGATGACCTAAGTGACCATTCACTAATATATATTACCAGACATAAAATTAGCCAAACTATCCCTATTTCTGTCAGAGTAGTCCGTACCAAAAACATTTTGACCCCGAACTGTTCCAAACTGAACTTAAACAATGTAACTGGTCACCTCTTAAATCTCTCCCTATAAACGAGGCAGTGGAATACTTCAATACCACTTTCTTAGCAATCCTGGACCATCATGCCCCAACACGCTGTATTAGATACAAAACTAAACCAGCTCAATGGCTCTCTAATCAAACTAGGAAACTAGTCATTTGCAGAAATAAATCTTGGGCTAAATGGCGTACCACAAAGAATACTATTGATCACCAAACCTTTAGACAACAAAGAAATATGACAAAAAAAGCCATCCTATTAGATAAAAGGAACTTCTTTCTCCAACTACAACAATCATCCCTCAAAGAACCACAAAAATTTTGGACTAGTATTAACAAACTTCTATACCCAGGCAAAACTGCCACACCTAATCCTCTAGGCTCCAACCCTTACTGCCCAACACAAACAGCAAATGCCTTCAACTCTTTCTTTACTACTTCTATACTGAATCTTGCAAACCATCTATCCACTGACACCTCTAATCTGCCTATTCCTACTTCCATTTCTCCCCCATTATTCGACCTAGAACCAATACCCACATCCTGTATCTGTTCCCTAATCCAAAAACTAAAACCTACTACCCCATCAGCTGATAAACTCCCAGCAGAATTCCTGCAAAAAGGAGCTAAGGCTATTGCTTATCCCATCTCCATATTGATCAATAGAACCATAAAAGAAAGCACTATCCCATCTATCTGGAAACTTTCTTACATAATTCCTCTTCACAAAGGTGGAAACTCCAATGATTTCCCCAACTTTCGCCCCATAGCTCTACTCTCTCCACTTGCTAAAATAATGCAGAAATGTATCCACAAACAATTACTTAACCACCTTCTCCATCACAATCTACTAGCTAACTGTCAACATGGTTTCCGCCCATTCCATAGTACCACCACAGCCTTGCTATCCTTCACTAACTGTATCAACAAAAATCGCAACAATAATATGCTTTCTTCTGCTTTTTTTGTTGACCTATCAAAACCGACATGGTTAACCACCGACCTCCTACACCTACTGAAGTCCCTCCTTGACAGCCTAGCTATGAACTACTTTACATCCTACCTTGAAAACAGACAACAGGCAGTTCTCTGGCAAAATCATCTTTCGAATCTCCTCCCCATCTATCTAGGTGTCCCTCAGGGTTCCATATTAGGCCCTCTACTGTTTTCCATTTTTATAAATGACCTTCATCTATCCACTCCACTCTCCACCTGCATTCAATATGCAAATGACTCTACTGTAATTTGTTCAGCCACATCCCAAACCGAACTTCATTCCCTTACACAAAAAGCTTTCAGCACTGTAGAACAATGGTTCTCTAACCGTTGTCTTCTCCTTAACCCTAAAAAAACAAAATTTTGCTCTTTACACCTACCCAAATGTCTACCTCTCTACACTTCACTCTTACAGCCAATAATGGCACCCTTACTTCTCCCGACCCCACCACCAAACTCCTAGGAATTACAATTGATAATCACCTAAACTATGACACCCACATAAATTTTACAATAAAATCAATTAACAGAAAACTAGGATCCTTTTATAGAATTAAACCTTTCCTTACACCTGAAGCCAGGACCGCAATAGCTAGAACCCACTTAATCTCTACCCTATTCTATGCTTCCCCCATATATACTAACCTTTCTAAAAATAATCTCAACAAACTAGCCATATCATATAACAATATTGCTAGATTTGCTACAAATTCACCTTTCAGGACTCATCACTGTCTGAATCTAAAACAACTGGGCTGGCTTGAACTCCTTAACCAGCTACGATTTAACCAACTTACAATAGCCCATAAAGCCCTATACCAACCCAGCAACACTCCAATTCTTTCTGCCCTCATCATACCATATAATAGCCTGAAGAATCTACGCTCCTCAAACAAAATGTGGATTCATACTACCTTATCAAAAAACCTAGCAGGTGACTCCTTGTTCTCTAACTCTGTTGGTAAAGTATGGAATCAACTACCACATGATCTTACTTCTCAGACCTCTCTCCCACAATTCAAAACTAATCTAAATTTTTTTCTCACCAACCACTGGTTATGCTCTTGTACCAACCTTGCCTAACTGTTATCCTTCACTGACTGTTACACTCTATAACCACTATATTTCTACCTATAAACCTCTATATTCTACACTCTATAAACTAACCTTATTTTTACTTAAATACTAATGCTTATGAGTCTTGAGTACTATTTTCCATATTTGACTATTTAATTCAATTTTACAAATGTTTTATGTATACTTTAACTGAATGTTGTAATATTGTATGTTGATGCCTTTTGTAGACTTATATTACTTTTAATTTTGTGTACGGTTTTTTCTGGAGCTTTTCTCCCCGGGCCTCTACTGAAAATGGACATGTATCCAGTTGGACTTGCCCGGTCAACAAATGTAAAATAAAATAAATAAATAAATAAATTATATATATATATATATATATATATATATATATATATATATATATATATATATATATATATATATATATAAAATGGTTGTGTGTATGTATATATTATGTGTGTATGTATGTATATATATATATATATATATATATATATATATATATATATATATATATATATATATAAATTCATCATCATCTTTCAGCTGTTCCCGTTAGGGGTCACCAGAGCGCATCAACTATTTACATTTCTTCCTGTCCTCTGCATCTTGCTCTGTCACACCAACCACGTGCATGTCCTCTCTCATCCACATCCATAAACCTTATCTTAGTCCTTCCTCTTTTCCTGTTACCTGATAGCTTCATCCTTAGCATCTTTTTCCCAATATACTCAGCATCCCTCCTCAGCACATGTCCAAACAAACGTAGTCTTGCCTCTCTGGTTTTGTCTCCAAACCTTCCAACCTGGGCTGACCCTCGAATATACTTATTCCTAATCCTGTCCACCCTCATCACACCCAGTGCAAATCTTAACATCTTTAACTCTGCCACATCCAGCTCTAACTCCTGCCTTTTTGTCAATGCCACCGTCTCCAACCCATACAACATAGCTGGTCTCACTACCCTCTTGTAGACCTTCCCTTTCACTCTTACTGGTACTCGTCTGTCACAAATCACTCCTGATAATCTTCTCCACCCACTCCATCCTGCCTGTACTCTCTTCTTCACCTCTCTTCCACACTCACCATTACTCTGAACTATTGATCCCAATTAATTAAACTCCTCCACCTTTGCCAACTCTACTCCCTGCATCTTCACGATTCCTCTACCCTCTCTCACATTCACACACATATATTCTTTCTTACTCCTGCTAACCTTCAGTCCTCTTCTCTCTAGACCATAACTCCATCTCTCCAGTCTCCTTCACCTGTTCCCTACTCTCACTAGAGATCACAATGTCATCTGCTAACATCATAGTCCATGGGGACGTTGTGTAATGTTTATGTGTATGTGTGATTTTATATATATATATATATATATATATATATATATATATATATATATATATATATAAATAATGTGGGTATGTGTATATATGTATATATTGTTTGGTGTGTGTATATGTGTGTGTGTGTGTATATATATATATATATATATATATATATATATATATATATATATATATATATATACATGTATATGTATGTATGTTGAAAAATGAAAAATTCTAATGCTCACTGCTGATTCAGAAACGCAAAGCTTATTGGCAGTGATTCCCTTTTGGTAAACCACGATCAGGGAAGAATAATTAAGTTTAAATCTCTAATTTTCAGCCAACTAAGGATTGTAAAGCTGCTTTTTCTTGACCTTCTGCAAGCATTCAGCAGATACATTTTAGATTAATTGCTATCTAAAACATAATTTCAGTTCTTAATCATTGATTATGGTGGTCATTGACGGGGGATTACCTGTTCCTCAACATTGTTTTTAACAGTCTTACCCTGTCTAAAATGTATCTGCATGGAGCCACTAAAGTTCATGCTGTTGTTCTCAGATAAGAAAATGGGGACCGTGCCCTTAATGGCAAAATGTGATGATTGCAAACTGGGTGACAAGTACTTCATATGCAAAGCTTTCATGATTCCAAGAGTATGGTCCATTTTCATAGTTATAATATAATTTTATTGTCAGTCAATGTAGCATCATGGTACTTTTGCAAAAGTGACAAATTACAGTTACAAAATAGTCAGGTCATACATAAAGTCATTAAAAATCTATGGAAAGTACTCACTAACATATTTTAAGATTTCCTTAGAGTGAGATATTATAGCAATAACCCACGCCTGGGTGTGGGTAATGCTGGATTTACCCACGGTTGGTGTGGTTTGTCACAAGGGCGAAGCCCGAGTGGCCAAACAAAGACAACCGTGGGTAAATCCAGCATTACCCACACCCAGAAGTGGGTTATTGCTATTATACAATGACATTATTTAAGAAAAAAATAATTACTTTTCTTAAATAATGACATTGTATAATGCCTCCTTGCTGCCCTTCCGCAGCTGTCTGGTATTCTGCGGCAGTTCTGATGTACTGCGCATGCATACACTTACGCAGTACATGAGAGCTGTGGGCAAAAGCAACGGAGAAAGCAAGATCTCCGTTGCTTTTTACAACCTGTCTCGCTATGTTAAATGGGTTTAACATAGTGAGACAGCTTTAAAAAAAAACAACGGAGAACTTTGTTGCTTTTTTTAAAGCTGTCTCACTATGTTAAACCCATTTAACATAGTGAGACAGTTTTGAAAAAAGCAATGGAGAAAGCAATATCTCCGTTGCTTTTTAAAGTGTCCCACTATGTTAAATGGGTTTAACATAGCCAGATGCTCCGTTGCTTTTTTTAAAGCTGTCTCACTATGTTAAACTCATTTAACATAGCGAGACAGGTTGTAAAAGCAACGGAGATCTTGCATTCTCCGTTGCTGTAAAAAAAAAAAAAAAAAAATGAGTTATACTAATGGAAAAAGTCCGGGTGACCAGATCTTTTTCCATTACTATAACTCTGATTTACTACGTGCAAACTGATGAATCAGTGTGCACGTTTAGGAATATTAATGGGGGGGTCATTGTATAAAATACATTTTACTCTGCATTTGTCAGAGCCAATGTATTGGCAGTATTGGCGTCATGGGTCTCTGTGAAATGAGTGGTGCTACTCCATTGCTTGCAGACCAAAATGGACTTGAAGGTCAAGTTCTTTCCTGGCTTTCTTCATATCTGCTGAACGTATCCCAAGTGTTTCATCTTGGTTTTATTGTCCCTAAGGTTCTAGCCTTGTTGTTTTGTGGCTTTGTGCTTGGATCCCCTTGTTCACTGTCTATATGCTACCCTTAGCAGACATCACATACAGTTAGGGTTACCACCTGTCCCACTTTGCTAGGGACAGTCCCTCTTTGGGCAGTTGTGTCCTGACCAAAAATATTAAAAATGGCAAATGTCCTGAGATTGTAGGACTTAATTATGTCCCATATGTCATGTAATAGTTGCATAAAATAGTTATTTCTGTATGTAAAATACCTAAATGTTACAAGAAACAGAACAAGCAACTAAACTGCTACAAGAATAAGCTTTCATTTAGGCAGAAAAGTAAAGTTCTATCCTTTGTACTGACCGTGGGTATGTGTCGGCCTGTAAAATCTGATGTGTGTCCCGAAAATGTCCCACTTTGGCCATTTGAAAAGGTGGCAACCCTACATACAGTTGTGGATTAAGGTATTACCCCATATGCTTACGGCATTCAGCTTTGTCTTCTGTTCCGTTTTTTTGATAGTACTGCTGCATGTGATGTAAAACATGCTTACATGGTATGCTGATCTACACTGATGACAGTTATGACCAAGCCTATTACATAATGAAGTTCTAATTGTTTATGTATCTGTAATGGTGTTAGATTATTTCTCTTGTCAAACCCAATGTGAAAGGCTCTGGCTTGTCTGTACACAATGCATGACACTGGAGTTGTAATGGACTACAAAGGTTCGTATGTCAGATGTGGTGACATTTCTTTCCACCTAAAGAACATGTCTAGGATCAGACAGCTGCTTATTAAAGTTGACATTAATGCTCTTGTTCAAATGACTTGAGTTGCCTGTCTGAACTTGAAAAATACCTAAATGCCATCTGATTTCCTAAGCTATGGCTTCTGAAAAAAAAATTTAAACCGAACTCTTAGACCTCCAACAGCCCCAAGATTAATGAACTCAGAGCACAAGCTAGATACCCAGGCAGATTATTTCTAATGAGGACACGTCCAAAACGGTTTATGTTTTAAGACACCAAACTGGCAACCAGTACAGGTTACCATAGTAAAAATCTGAGGCAAATTATTTTTAGAGAACGACTTCAATTACAAGCTATGAATAGCCTCCTAAAAACTTCACTGTTTCCAGGCCATGCAAAACAAAGAAATTCAAAGTTTTGTTTCATTCCATTGGTTATAGATATACAACCATTTCTCATAATTCTATTCCATACTTTAGTCTGTGGTCAAGAGGTTTGTTCCAGGATCTGCAGTTACATTCTTTTCTATCCGCAGCAATGATTTCTATTTCATGAGGCACAACCTGTTTGGAGGCTACAGTTAATATAGTAATTCCA
The DNA here is from genome assembly GCF_019279795.1 of Protopterus annectens. Taxonomy (NCBI): domain Eukaryota; kingdom Metazoa; phylum Chordata; order Ceratodontiformes; family Protopteridae; genus Protopterus; species Protopterus annectens. The sequence continues at coordinate 722,701,003 of NC_056734.1, read as the reverse complement.
GAGGCCATGGTGGTCATGTTTCATGCTATTTAGAAGGATTTAAGCACCTGTTCCCTAGTGATAGTAGGAGGAGTTATATTTTTTACTTTTCCGGAGGGAAGGTTGAGGTGGAGAAATGAGTAAAGTTGGAGGTGAATTTATCAGCCTGGAGGTTTGCTATATCTTCTGCCTCAGTATAGGTGGTTCCATTTACAGTGAGCTCTGCACACAATTGTGTATTGCCTTTGAGGTTGCAGACATAGTTAAAGAATGCTTGGTGGTGGTTGTTGGCCCGGGAGGCCAAACTTGCATCAAATTTGGCTTTGGTATACTTTTTGTCCACTGCGTTGTTTAGTTAGAGAGTGCTTTTTATCCTGCTGGGTGCTGCAGCTCATAAATTTTACCATGATTTTCTTCCTCCTGGTACCTCTCAACCTCTTAGAACAAGAAATCTGGGCAAAGCCATAAATAAAAGTGGGGCAAAGGCCCAAAAATAGGGACAATTTTTAAATATTGCTCTTACAAACTTAGAAAGTTGACAGAATAACAGGTTTTGCATTAACATGAATTTTCTGAAAAGTATGACGTCTGAAACTCAAATGTCTGTTATTATTTTCTAACTTCAGTCTTTAATGATGTGCCACTAATTTGTTAGAAAACCACAATTTTATTTCAAATAGAAAACCACAATTTTATGAAAAACAGATGAAGAATATGAGGCAAAAATCTGGACATTCTGCGAAAATCTGTACAGTTGAGAGGTATGTCCTGGTATACATCCAATTGATTCAACCAGGGTGGCTTTTTTGAGTTAATTCTGTACTTCTTCCTGGTAGTTACAGCTGTCTATGCAGCTATTAACATGCTTGTATAGTGTTTGTCAACAGTTCTGCACAGCCATAAGTGTTGGAGTTTATGGGGGCTTGAAATTTGGTTAGCCTTAGAATAGTTCTTGGATTTTCCATCTTTATCTGAGGATCCAGGTTTTATTTTTACTTCAAAGGTGACCGTTGTGTGGTGTGACTTTACTGGGGAAGGCATTACAGTAGGGGGTGTGCAGCCGTCTCCCATATTAGTAAGAACCCGCTCCACTATGGTTGCACCCCTGGTTTGTGTACTATCTGGTCCAGGGAGTTTGTGTTTGCAAAACCCAGGAATCGCTGTGCATTAACATTTGCTGTCATATGGGAGTCCTAGTTAATAGTGGCGTAATTAAAGTCATCCATAATTATGTTATTGGGTTGGATGGTTACTGTTTCTAATAAGTTGAAATACATGGTACGGTTTTCCTGGATCATAGAGTGGGACATATAACTTGCAAGAAAGTGGTATTGGATTTTACCTATGGTGGTGACTTGAACATGGAGCATCTCAAGTGCATTGTCCTGTGTGACCATATATTTATTTTTTATGTAACAGAGACATGGCCACCTGTAGTCCCGGCCTGTAAAGTAGCTGGCTGTAAATGTGTGCAGGGCATTATAACCTTGCACTGTTGGTGTTCTCTCCGTGGCTTTCAACCTTGTATCAGTGACTGCACATATATTAGCATTCTCTAGGGTAAAGAGAGCTTCTAGGCAGTGTAGTTTTTTGTTTAGACTCCTAGCAATGACCAGTAATCAGTAATACCTTTAGATTTTCTTTGGTTTGAATTGCTATGTTGGAAGTACTTTCAGTTTGGCATTGCCTAAAAAAGGAACCTTGGGGGGAAGACAATGTTTTAGCTAATATTCTAAAGCATAGAGGGTAGAGGTGCAGACCATCCGTGGTAAAGCAGCATGGCCTGTTGACCATCTCCTTACATGCTGACAAGTATTGCACCCCCTTAAAATGACACCAGAAACTATGCCAGTTATTCAAGGCAATCATCTTTTGTTTATATTGTGGCATCATCCTTGGAGAAGGTAAAATACTGCTCAGTGCTAGGCTCATACCAGCCTGAGAGACATACTCCAAGAGTTGTATGATGTCTCTGTCCATGTAGTCTAGGGAGGTACATCACAGGTCCTTTACTCCCACATGGACTATGACTTAGGTCACTGGACTATAATTACCAATGTGACTAAGTGCATGCGTAATTGTGGAGGATACTAGCCTTTGATGAGCAACTGAATGTAACTTTCTCCTTACTCAGGGTGGTGAGGTGGGCATTAATGTGTTTCAAGATGGAGTCTCCAATTACTAGAATGTTAGATTGTATGGTGACTTGCCTTATGGGCTTAGAGGTATAGGCTCCATGGCATGTAGCTCAGTGTTGATGTGGGTGTTTTTTTGAGAGTGCATTTCGGGCTGCTGAGGGTATTTCTTATGTGTACTTCATTTAGGAGGTCTTTGTGGTTTAGGAAGGTTATATGCATTTGGTTCAGCATATCTGGGTGTATTTGTCTGCTTTGAATTGTGCGTGCTTGAGGTATTTCTTACTCCTTGTTCCCAGTTTGAATTGGCAGTGTGATGCACATGTAAGGAAAGGAGTAATTGCTAGTCTGATGTTACAACATGGTACTGATATCACATGTGATCGCTATTAATTCCATTATGTTAACATGCAAGCTCTCCTCAGGTAACAAGAAACTGATAATGCCTCACATCTGCATCTGCTGAATGCAGCTAAGTTTTCTTAACCGGTGGAATAGAAATTGCACAGTTATGGATGTAACTTTGGTGTGAGCGACTTTCTGGTCACTTGTTCATGCTTTGATGCAACTCTTTTGTGACACAAGCACCATGTGCATATTAATGTGTATCTTCAGTGTAAAAACTGGTTTTGACTGTGATTCTTCTCCTACCTCATCTGTAAGTGTTAAGCTGTTGTCTGTGAGTTATGGTTCCCATGCATATGCATAACACCTTTGTCTTAATCTTCTGCTGCTGAACAGTCCATGGAACTTGCACTGAGTCGTGGTGTCTGCATAATTAATGCAGACAACTCAGCATGATAACTAGTAGCTCAGCTTGACTCCTCCAGTACTGAAAGCCAGAGTCATTGTTCATCAGGTTTCAGATGTTCTGCACTTCTAGATGCTAAGATACATCAAAGGTGTCTACTCTGCATACCTGATTGGTCTTTAGGTTTAGGAAAAATCTGAGAATATTTGTCTTTAAGCAGTGTTGATAGCATGTGATTTTTTTAAATTTTGCAGGCTTGCTTCTACTTAGATGTTACAGCTCAGCAGCACCAAATTGTAACACTTTGTACCCTTTTCTTGTTCGACAGCCATAGCCTTTCCCTGTGATGTGGATGTTTGTGTTTAGTCCTAAGTGTTGCCATCCCAATTTCTCTGTTCTAGGGCTGAATGGCCTTCGTATGTCTCTCTCTCTCTCTCTTCGTATGTGTGTGTGTGTGTGTGTGTGTGTGTATATATATGTATGTATGTATGTATTTATGTGTATATATATATTATATATATATATATATATATATATATATATATATATATATATATATATATATATATATATATATATAGGGTCTACTTTAGAAGACCGACACGCCACTTCGCCGACACACAAACCACCGACACCAGATAACCGACAACACACAAAACCGACAACGCAAAACACCGAACACCATTACACCGACACACTAAATGTAAACAACACGTTACACTACATCGCATAGCCACTAGCCCTAACCCAAACCCTAACCCTAAGGTCTGACACTACCGCACACTCACCCTACCTGCACCCTAACCCTAACTCACTTAACCCACCCCTAACCCTAAGGTCCGACACTACCGCACACTCACCCTACCTGCACCCTAACCCTAACTCACTTAACCCACCCCTAACCCTAAGGTCCGACACTACTGCACACTCACCCTACCTGCACCCTAACCCTAACTCACTTAACCCACCCCTAACCCTAAGGTCCGACACTACCGCACACTCACCCTACCTGCACCCTAACCCTAACTCACTTAACCCACCCCTAACTCTAAGGTCCGACACTATTGCACACTCACCCTACCTGCACCCTAACCCTAACTCACTTAACCCACCCCTAACCCTAAGGTCCAACACTATCGCACACTCACCCTACCTGCACCCTAACCCTAACTCACTTAACCCACCCCTAACCCTAAGGTCCGACACTATCGCACACTCACCCTACCTGCACCCTAACCCTAACTCACTTAACCCACCCTACACTAAACTCCGTCACGATCACACACTTACCTTACCCGAACCCTACCTCCCTAACTCCGACACTATCACACACTCACCTATCCCACACCCTAAACCAAAATCCCACAACAACGCACACTTACCTTACCGATCCTAACTCCGTCACAATCGCACACTTACCGAGACACGCTCACACGTTACCCTAGTCGCTGTATCTGCTCTCGTCACATCACCTTTCCGGTAAACTTACCTGTCGGTCATTTCGTCTCCCTCTTCCGCGTGTCGGTCAACTCGATTTCGGCACATCACCTTGTCGGTAAACTTACCTGTCGCCCATTTCGTCTCCCTCTTCCGCGTGTCGGTCAACTGCTCCGGTAATTAAAAGTAGACCCATATATATATATATATATATATATATATATATATATATATATATATATATATATATATATATATATATATATATATATATATATATATATTTATATATATATATATATATATATATATATATATATATATATATATATATATATATATATATATATATATATATATATATATATATATATATGTGTATATATATATAGTGTAGCCAACAGCCCCATTAGAGATGGGACCCAGGGGAAAGCTCCAAAAAGAGAATATGGACTATGTAACACAGTATAAACGAAAGGATAGTCTCACACTGATTATTAATTGAATAATATCAGAGAAAGTTTGTTTGCAGTTCTAGTAAAATTTGATACAGTTAGTCAAACAGAGATGCAAGCCATTAAACAGATTGTAATAGCAGTGTAAAACCAAAAAAGATTAAGCAGTGAGGATTACAACAGATTTGTTTTTCTATAGCATCGTGGTATGTTGATCATATTTTCCCAAGCTGTCAGGTACTGGATCCCCCTGGAATGACACCAGAAACTAAGTCAATTGTTACAGTCAATCATTTTCAGTTTGTTTTGAGGCATCATTTTTGGCTGGGTCCATACCTGCCTGGGACAAATAATCACCAAGCTCAATCATGTCTCTTTTCATGTAATCCAGAGAGTTGCATCTCCAGTCATTCATGCCAACATGGACTATGACAGAGTCATAACAGTACCTGTTGAGAGACTTGAGTGCGTGTGTGATATGGTGCATTCTGGCACCTGACAGACAAATAACTGTGACATTCTCCTTATCCAGCCTGGTGAGAGGCACATCTGTGTCTCACAATGGATTCTTATGGTCAAGCCTTACTGGCTGTGAGACACGGGTATGTGGACAATGCATTGCATGTGGTGTGAAAAGCTGTGGACGTTGCATGTGTTTTTGCCTCGGAGGTCTCCTTTGTTTGGGTATGTTTATGTGGAGGACCGCTGCATATGTGAGTGTGGGTGATGTTTGAGGTGTAGTGATTGTGTTGACAGCCTTTTTGGTTCCAGATATACTGGCTTCAGGGAGAGAGAGCATGGACTCTAGCTTCCTAATGTAATTGCATCTCTCACAAATTGTGTTCCTGTATGGTAGTATTAATTTGTTGACTGTGTACATGAGGCACTTGCCACACTTTCTCCAGATGCCCATATCAATCAGACTGGTTGGAGAAACTAGGTAATCGTCCATCCATATTTGTCACAATATGATGGAGAAAGTCCTGGGTGAGCTACGGGGGTGGGCCCGTGCCTTTGATTCTGCATCCATGCTCAGAAAGATTTTCAACTTTGACTATGCACAAAACAGATGCTTTTATTTTATTTGGTGAGTCAATACATAAATCCTACCAACAGTTGGTAAATTGTATATGTATATATTATGTATTGAGTGTAATACTGACATACATATGAAATGGACACATAGGTTCATAGGTTCATACTAGGCTATCTGCCCTAGGGCATTTATAAGCCTAGCCAGAGTGTGTATGGCTTTCGCCACCCGTTTTAAATTAATTTTGCTATGCCCTTTTTCGAGGTTAGTATACTGTGCCTCTGTCTAACAGTGACACAGAAGTGATACCCGGGGTAAACCTACGATCTCCCATCCACTCATCAAGGTTCCTCTTGAAGAGAGTCAATGAGGGACTCTGCTTTACCTGGACTGGGATTTTATTCCAGAGTGAAGGGAGCCTCTGGGTTATGAATCTGTCCCTCCAGCATGTCCTATTTATTTCAGTGCTGAAGTCCCTCGAGCGCATAGCTCGATGGGATTTGGATTTTCTGAGGTGAAGCATGTCCATTAATTCCGGGTTGGACATGGTTTTATACGTCAGGCACAGATCACCTGTGAGCAGGTGGTATGCCACTGAGTAGAGCTGGAGTTTCTTTAACCGGGCAGCATACGGCATCTGTTTGAGCCCCTTGATCCTCTTGGTGAGGTACTTTTGGGGTCTTTCCAGTTGCTGCAGGTGTCTGGTAAGGTACATCCCAAAAGGGGCATTATACTCAATTATGGGCCTGATGAGGGATGAGTAAAGAGGCAAGATGACCTCCCCTGATCTAGATGTGAATCCCTTCATGATTAGTTGGGCTATATAAAATGTTTTTCTAACCACTTTGGCCACATTGTTGCCAAATGAGAGATTGCTATCAACTTGGGTCCCTTGGTCCCTAATTACTTCTTCTGTACTTAATGGATTACCACCTATGTGGTAATTTGTGGGCACTTTGTTTTTGCCAAAGGGGATGACTATACACTTTTTGGCGTTTAGCTTGAGGCCATGGCTCTGGCACCAGTTGTCTGTTTCTATGAGGCCCTTTTGGAGGATGCTTGTGTCTGCTGGAGAGTCTATTATGGCGCCCAGTTTGCAGTCATCTGCGAACTTGGTCAGCCACAGTCCTTCCATGTTGGCCTGTACTTCCGAGAAATATATACCGAACAAGAGAGGTCCCAAGACTGAGCCTTGTGGGACGCCACTTGTAACTGGTTTGGAGTCTGACATGGCTCCAGCTATTCTAACCATGCGGGTTCTGTCCTTGAGCCAGTTTGCAACCCATCTAGTGACATAAGGGTTTATATTTAAGCTAGTGAGCTTATCTATAATGCCCGAGTGGGGTATTGTATAGAAGGCTTTTGCGAGGTCCAGGTAGGCTGTGTGGACCACCTTCCCCTTGTCAATGGCCTAGGTGACTGTTTCAAAGAAATCAACCAGGTTTAAGAGGCAGGATCTGCCCTTAACAAAGCCGAACTGGGTAGGATCCAGTGTCTGTAGTTCCCCAATATCTTTATTTATAAGGTCCATGATGATCCTTTCCATAGCTTTGCAGACCAAGCTAGTGAGATTTATGGGGCGATAGTTTCCAGGATCCGTTGAGGCACCACCTTTGTGGAGAGGGACCACTGTTGCTGTACGCCACTCTTTGGGTACATATCCTGTAGTAAGGCTGAGATTGAACAGTAATTTTAGGTTTGGGTTTAGCTCTTCTTGGAGTTCATGTAGGACAGCCCGGGACACCGTCTGGTCCCATTGATGCTGTGTTTCATGCTTTGGAGAGGGCAGCTCTTACCTGAGCATCTGAGATGTCAGGGGGGCAGCACTCTGCTGGGATAGATATTAGCCCTTTTGGTGGGGAGGGGGGGGAGAAGTTTGCGCTGAACCTGTCAGCTAGGATGTTGGCAATGTCTGTGGGTTCGGTGTATTTTTTGTCATTTTGGACTAATTCTGAGCATATCTGGGAATTCCCACCCAGGTTCCTAACATAACTAAAGAAAGCCTTGTGATTATCCTTAGTGTCCTGTGCAATTTTTCTCTCGAAGCTGGCCTTAGACGATTTTATGAGTGCCCGTAGTTTTTTGCTAATACTGATCAGAGATGCCTTCCCTTTTGGGGATTTTGCTCTGTCATGTAGTAGCTTCCTCATTCTATTGTATAGTTTGTTTATGGCTGGGGTCCACCAGACAGGACATCTGCCTTTGGAGGATTGGGTCTTGGTTTTATTTGGGATTGCATGATCCATGCATTCCTGAAGGTGTTCATAGAATGCGTTTATAAAGGATTTTGTGGTCTGGGCCGTATTATCTACAGGCCCGGGGGCTTTAAAGGATTCCACCTCGGTTTTGAAGAGTGTGAAATTTGCTTTAGAGAAGTTTTTCACTGTGGTTTTCTGGGCAGGGGGTGGGGTCGGAATGTAAATATCCAGTGAGATTAGTTCATGATTTGATCTTACCAGTGAGGGATACACTTCTGGTCTGGAGCATAGAGTCCCCATGTTGGTGATGATCAGGTCCAGTATGTTTTCTCCTCTTATGGGAGTGGTAACAAGTTGTTCCATAGCATTTGAGTTTATAAATTCTAGGAACCTTTGGGCTAGGGTGTTGGAGCTAGAGTAATGCTCCCAGTCTATGGTTGGGTAGTTGAAGTCACCCAATATAATGGTGTTTGGAGAGACCTTCATATTTTCCAGTGTTCTCAGGAAGGCCGAGTGGGGTTCCTGGGTTTGGGAGGGTGGTCTGTAGCAGGCTATAAACTGGAAGGCAGTTTTACCCACTGTTAGTTGCACATGGATAGTCTCTGATGCTTCGTGCTGTGCCACCAACCTGGAGGTGTGGGTATCTTTGATGAATATTGATACTCCCCCTCCTTTTGTGGTTCGGTCCAAGTTTTGGGGCCGAAAAGCATGGTATGAGGTATAACCTGGTAGTGCTGGGGTGCTCTCGAGAGCCTTGAACCAGGTTTCTGTTACTGCACAGATATCGATGTTCTCCATGCTAAGGAGAGTTTCAAGTGCATGCATCTTGAGGTTTAGACTTCTGGCGTTGAGTAGCATTACTCTTAGTTTCTTATCCCTTGTGATACCTATGGAAGTGGGTTTGTCTTTTGAGCCTTGCCTAAAAAAGGCACTATGGGGGTAGCAAGAGCCTTTGCCAATATCCGAAAGCCCAGGGGTGACAGGTGCAAGCCGTCCCTAGCGAAGCATCATGGCTTGTCGAGCATGTCATCCCAGGCTGACAGGCATTGGATCCCCTTTTGCATAACTTCCTAGCACAGCTAGCTCTTGGCATTGTGCTGTACTATTTTTTGTCAGACATACCTTCTTTAGCTTTCCCTGCAGATGTTTTTCTCTATACGGTATAAACGTTTAACTTATCTCACCTGTAACTTCACCCAAAGTTATGTTATTCTCTGTCAAGTTTTTTAATTACATCAGTGCTGCCAGACTACTCACTGACACCTTGTATAATGCTCAACTTATAAGTACTTATAGCTGTTATCACACCTGCCTTTATTCGTAATTAGGTAGTGTTTTATGTACATGTGAAAAAATGTTCTTGTTCCTACTATTTTTATGTTTTAGTTATGATCCTTTACATATATGTTTTATGTATAACTTTGATGATGTATTATATATAAATAGTTCTCTGTTTGTTACTGCAAAGAGGGATGCCAAGCCCTGAGCAGAGTTTCCTTGGAAGATATAAAGTACATGTCCACACCTTGGCATAAAAAACACACCGGGGGGGGGGGGGTACTGACTACTGCAGCAATGATTCAAATCAAGATCATTGTAAAGGTGTGTAAGTAAATGTACCATTATAGAATGTTTGATCACTTTTGTGGTATTCTAAGATAATATGGGGAGACTAGCATGCCTCACAACAACTAGGAGGTGGAAGGTCAAGGGTCTCGAAGTTGTTGGTGAATGATGCTAACACAGCTTGTCCTAGACCTGGAAAAGGAATCTGTTACAGCGATTTTGATAAAGTTGGACAAGAGAGCCAAGTTAATACTTCTGTACTCCCACACTTTCCAAAAATTCCATAGTTGAAGCCAAGGCCCTGGAAGAGAGTGCCTTGAATGTGCCTGTGATACTTGGTGGTGAGATAAAAAGTTGTTTTCTCCTCTGTTTTTTCATATACCAGAAAGATAATGAGTGCGTGGATAGTTAGCGTAAAGTCGTATACCCCTTCACTAATAAAAGAAGGTTTAGTTCTCAGCGTCCCTGTCATTGTGAAAAAAGAGAAAGGGTTCACCCATCCCAGCTGCTTTGTATCTCTGATATTCATCTTGCAGGGGTCAGAGCAATCAGCAGCAGTGACTTCCATGTTATGAACCTAAAACAGCTGACTTCTGTAGCACCACATTATGATCACAAGGAGGAACAACCAGTTTTCTGGAATTCTTCATTGGCACCCCTTTGCCAAATATATTGTGAAGAGAATTCAGTGAAGTAGAGTGATCCACAGACAGACTTGCTGAACTGACTGGCAGATTAACCTTGATTGAGAAGTAAGACAAGCCATAGGATGCCAACTCACTCACTCACTTGCTTTGCTATCATGGAGTAGAAAAATTTTTCAATTGCTAATCAAAAAACATACACATTCAGGCTCTTTTACTTCCATTTGTACCTGATGCACATCCTCAGAAAACAGGTGCCTAAAAGCCATTAAGACCATATTCAGTCAGACTGGTATAGTTGTTTGTGGTTTGGAATGTATCAGTCTGCCCGGTTGTTGTCTGAGTAAATACAATATGTGTGCAAGCTTGTGGTAATTGCCCCTACCCAATTGCAAAGTAAGAAGAACTACTGTTGCCCGGGCCACAAGGGCATCACCACAATGAGCTGAGGGGAATTATTCCTCACGCTTTACAAAGACCTTACATACCATAGGTTCATAGCTGTTTAACAAGGAAATAGCCACTGTCGCCATGCACCCTAAAAGTGTCTCACAAATTTTACTGTGTTGCTCTGCCCTTCATACACATATGACAGCCCATGGATAAACAACTTATTCACCATCCATTGGTGCAAGTGTCACTTCAGTAGGGATAGAGAGGAGCTCTGCCTCAAATGTATGGGGAGCGTGTTCTAGAGAATGGTACTTCTATGCTCAACAAATCTTTTTCTCCAATGTGTCTGACTTATCAGTGGAAAGGATGAGAAAGCATGCATGAACATTCATGTCCAGAGAAACAGAAAGGCATTTGGCTTGCAGGACTTCTTGAATGGAGTCACAGAAAAGAATTCTTCCAGTTAATTGCTCAACGTAGTCAAAAGGTCTACCTGAAGAACTTTCCACAGATGCAGCTAATCTTGTGAAAAGCCCTGCTCTGTTTTCCATTCATTAAGACCTGCATTTGCTCTGCTAGCTTCTCTTCAACACAATCTGCTCTGATACAATGCAGGGTGCCTCTAGGTAAGATTGTGCTGTAAAGCTATATCCCATGCTAACGTTGCTGGTCTATAAATGGGCTAACATCTGGTCCCCCCCCATATGTGTAACCCATGCTTCTCTACCACACAATCTGCTCTGATACAATGCAGGGTGCCTCTAGGGTAAGATTGTGCTGTAAAGCTCTATCCCATGCTAAGGTTGCTGGTCTATAAATGGGCTAACATCTGGTCCCCCCCCTATATATGTAACCCATCAATGTGTTATTATCAGTAATGTAGCCTTGCCTGGGGCAGCAAAGGAGTCAGCGTTGAGAACATTTACAACAGCTACCATCTGTTTGATGCTTTTTCCTGTACCAGACACCTGGCACTTACTCCCCTACACACAACTCCACATATGAGGTCTGAGTTGTCTGCTGTGACTGCTCTGAAGCACAAGGAGAAAATTGGGTGACCTGAACTCAGGGATATTAGATGTCAGCAGCAAGTCATTCCCTTTTTAGAAAGCCTAACAAAGGAATTTGAAAAGACAGTAGGCATCGATGCTGGTACCCAGTAGCCTTCAGATAACATTCTATCATCATGTCAAGTTTTGCCAGAGGTATTATGACAGTTATGGATGCCATGAGAACCAGAATCCTGAGGCATGCCCCAATTCAGAGTGGAAAACACGTGGAATAGATATAAATATAGATTTAATTTGTCCTGTAGAACAAAACCCCTTTGAACAGAAGGGATCATAGAGGCATCCCAGAAATGCAGTCCTGTGTGAGGGAGAAAAAATATATAATTTTGAATGTTCGGTGCAGGGTCTCAGCCTGTCTAGAATTTCTTGTTTCAAATGGGAGATTCATGACATTGTAAGCAAGGCTGGGCAAAGTGAAGTAAATCATCTACATTTGCAATAATGTTGATATAAAATAGTCTGTATAACTCTGACAGGAAATAATACAGATTGTGAACACTGTTGGAGCAATGCATAGCCCCAAGGTGAAAGCATAGACATTATAATGTAAATCTGTTCCAGAACCATTGTCTGTGACTTAGGGGGCTCCCATGCATATGCATAACACCTCCCTATTCAACTTCTGCTGCTGAACAGTTTTTAGCTCCAATGAGGAGCCGTGATGTCTGTGTAATGAATTCATCTCCTCAGCATGATACCAGTTAGCTCAGCTTGCCACTTCCTGTACTGAAAGCCAGAGTCATTGTTATTTATCGGACTTCAAAAGTTATGCACTTGTAGATGTTAAGATACCTAAGAGGTGTGTTATCTGTATAACTGATCTGTCTTCAACTTTAAAAGTCTTATAATCTTTGTCTTTATGCAGTGCTGCTGGCATGGGCTGTTTGGACTAATTCCAGGTATGCCTGTATTTTGATGTGATAGTTCAGCTGTTTCCAGCCGAAACGTTGCCCTTCAGCACCCCTTTCATTTGGATGCAGTCAATACCCATCCCTGTGGTACATCTGGGATAAAGTTTGTGTATAATAATAATTACTGTTATCACCATGTTATAACCACATATACTTTGTTCATGTTCCTGTGCTCACTGGCCTTTGCATTATATATATATATATTGATAAAATGTGTCAGAAATTTGTGTGTGTGTGTGTGTATGTGTGTGTGCGTGTGTGTGTGTGTATAAAAAGTCTACACACCCGTGTTAAAATGCCAGGTTTTTATGATATTAAAAAATGAGACAATTATAAATCATTTCAAAATTATTCCCACCTTTACTGTGACCTATAACCTGTACAATTCAATAGAAATACTAACAAAGCTGTTAATGTGAAAAAAAAAATAATTACAAAAAATGTGCAATATGCTGGTTGCATAACTGTGCGCACTCTTAAACTAATATTTTGTTCAAACACCTTTTGATTTAGTTACAGCATTCAGTCTTGAGTAGGAGTTTGTCAGCATGGCACATCTTGGTTTGGTTGAAAACCATGCTGAGTATTGGAATGGACGTTGTTAGTAAGGAGGTAGTCTCTCTAGTATTTTGGAGAGAGAATAGCTATGGGGGTGGTAACTGGTTAGTTCTGTGGAGGGGCCGCCTTTGTGGAGGGGAATTATATGTGATACTTTCTATAGTGTGGGAATGTAACTTTCTGACAGAGCTTGGTTAATCAAGATGGATACTAGGTAGGCCAGCGCATCGGCTGCAATTTCTAGGTATTCACTTGGGAGGTTATCTGCTGCCAATTTAATAGTTGAGTTTTTATTTTGGAGGTAGGAAGAAGAGAAAAAGAGAAGACACTGGGGATATTACTAGTTGAATGTGTGGGTTGGAGGGGAGGAGGTTTGTGTTGTCTAGCTACTGATAGTATGGTTTGTGTGAAGTGTGTGAATGAGGTAGCAATATTTTTGGAGGAGTGAGGTATGTTAGGAGGAGGGATACTGACTTTCCCTGGGTGGAGGATGTAGTTTATGGAGGACCAGAATTGTTTGGGGTTGTGTTGGGAGGAGTCCAGGGCAGACTGGTAGTATTGGAATTTGTCCTGTTGTATTAGCTTTTTGACTCTATTGCGCAGTTCTAGGAATTTCTGTCTAGTTGAGGGGGTTTTGGTTTAGCGCCAGTGCTCCCAGGCTTTATCCCTGTTTTTCATTTCTGACTAAGTGGTTTTCTGTAGCCATGGGGAGGATTGTGCTTTGGTTCTGAAAATTCTTATAGGGGCATGGTAATTAAGGATGCTCAGGAAGACAGTATTAAATTGAACTGCATCATCAGGACTGAGGTACTTTAGAGGATGCTAGTTACATTCTTTGAGGGATGAGATGAATGTGAGTGGTTTAAAGTTTAGTTTTTTACGTATCTGATGGTAGATGACAGGTTTAACTTGGTATAGGTGTTTTTTTTTTTGTAGGAATGTTGAGGAGTGATGACTGAGGCTATCCGATAAGCAGCCTGCTATATATGACTGGGGGCTCTTAATGACTAGTATCCAATCCAGGGTAGTGTGCTTGTTTGAGTTTTTATTTATCCTGGTTAACGACTGGACTAGTTGGTGAAACCAAGAAGGTTGGGGGAGATGGTGGGTAGTCCAGCTGAGGAGGTTTTCTAGTGGAGGGATGTTTTGGCCAGGTGGGAAGTAGCATCCAGTTATGTTCATGGTTTTATTTTGAGGTTGGTATATATTATTTCTTCATTGCCTATTTGTGGAGCTGATAGGGTCATAAGTAGGTACTGGGCTATCTGCGTGACGGCATTTATAAGCCTAGCCAGAATGTGTTGTCTTTCGCCGCCCTCTTAGATTAGTACCCTGTGCCTATGTCCAGCAAAGCCACTGAAGTGATCCCCGGAATAAACTTTCTGTTTCCCATCCACTTGTCAAGGTTTCTTTTGAAGAGTGTTAGCGAGGAGCTCTGCCTAATGTAGATTTGAATCTTATTCCAAACCATGGGAAGTCTCTGGGACAGGATTCTATCCCTCCAGCACATCCTATTTATTGGTGGGAGGATGACATAATGGTTAAGGTGTTTACCTTAAAGAGACAAGGTGCAGGGTTTGATTCTCACATGGGGTAACTGGCTAGGCTTCAAATGACTCAAAAGGGCAGCTAGCCTAGTACTAATCTATGAATCTATGTTGTGGTGAGGTTAAGATCCCTAGACAGTGTGGCTCGAGGGGATAAGTTTTTCTTTAGGTGGAGCATGTCCATCAGTTCTGGGTTGGACATGGCCTGGTATGTGAGGCAGAGATCACCTCTGAGTAGATGGTATGCAACTGAGTACAGCTGGAGTTTCTTAAGTCGAGCTGCATAGGGCATCTGTTTGAGGCCAGTTATCCTCTTGATGAGGTACTTCTGTGGTCTTTCCATCTGTTGCAGGTGTCTTGTAAGGTACATCCTAAATGGTGCGTTGTACTCTATGATGGATCCGATGAGTGATGAGTAGAGGGGCACAATGACCTCTTTTTTGATCTGAATGCGAACCCTTTTGTGATTAGGTGGGCCATGTAGGAGGATTTTCTAACCACTTTGGCAATGTGATTATCAAAGGTGAGATTACTATCTACTTGGTTCCTCAGATCACTTATTACGCCTTCCATATTTAGGGGACAAACACCTATGTGGTAGTTTGTGTGTACTTTGTTATTTCCAAAGCGGATGACAATGCACTTTTTGGCATTTAGCTTGAGACCATGATTTTGACAGCAGGTATCTGTCTCAATGAGACCCTTTTGGAGGATACCTGTGTCAGCCGGAGAGTCAATTATAGCCCCTAGTTAGCAGTCGTCTGCAAACTTGGTCAGCCATAGTCCTCCTGTGCTTCTCTGTACCTCTGAGAAGTATATCCCAAACAGGAGGGGTCAAAGGACTGAGCCCTGGGGAATGCGATTTGTAACTGGTTTAGAGTCTGACCTAGCTCCCGCAACTCTCACCATGTGGGTTCTGTCCATGAGCCAGTTGGCAACCCATCTTGTGACATAGGGCTTTATGTTCAGACTGGTGATCTTGTCTATAATACCATATGGAGAATGGTGTAGAAGGGCTTTGCGAGGTCTAGGTAGGCTTTGTGTACCACCTTTCACTCATCTATAGCCTTGGTTGCTGTCTCAAGGAAGTCTACCATGTTTTGGAGGCATGATCCATTCCATTGTGGCCTACAGGTTAGAATCTGTGTACATGGGAGGAGAATGCCCAACTAAGCATTCACAAAGAAGTAGTCGCAATAGTGGGGATGAAGAACAAGAGTACACAAGTAATGCAGTATCTGAGGTAAAAGTGCTGGCATGCTTAACACTTGGATGTTTTTCATGTCATCATGCAGTGACAGACTGTAATGGGATCAAGATTTCATGAGCTACTATTAAACGAATCATCTCATTATAGCCATTGAGAACTAAAATGATAAGCGAAAATGTCAAGGTAACACTTTTGTCTAATTGAATCTTCTTTTTAGCATGTATTAACAGTTCTTTTTAGAAAACGTATCAGTCATATTTTACTTTTGCCAATCAAAGAACAGAGAAGGTGTTGACTGACTGTGATTTTCCTTCTTTCCTTAGGATCATCTGCAGGACAACATGCCCCACTGCCTAGCCTATGCATGTGCAACACACACTGGGTGACTTGAGGATGGTGTGTCTATACATGCTTTCCCCAGGGATGTTCACCTGTGCACAGTGTAGGTGACTCAGTGTGGAACCAATGTGGGCCACATACCAACTTTTGTCAAGGACGTGATGAGCAGCAAGAGAGCCAAGGATTACTTGTGCTCCAAACATTTTCAGGATTCTATGTTCGAAATCAATATGATGAAGAGCCTTCTCCCTGAGGAGCTGCTGAAACGTCAGACTCGTCGGCGTCTGAAGAAGAATGCACTGCCTATGAAATTCACTCATATGCAGACTAAGGAGAGACCTACATCAAGTCAGTGTATTGCAATACTGGTACGGAAAAAGGTATGTGTTGCAAAGGCCGTGTCATTGAGCATGTATTCATGTTATGAAGAGTGGGGCTATGTAACTGGTGAGGTTAGACAAACAACCATGCCATTTCTAGTAAACATTCTGACAACCTTTGACACTGTCAACAATGGCTGACTCATGCTGTGAAACATTGCAAGCAATTTAATATAGCATGTATTGTGTAGTTAATTAAACATAAAGTTTACATTGCAGTTTTGGGCACCCATCACTTTGCTCATCTAGTCTGGGGCTGGCTGATGGCCTAAATATGCTGCTGATTATTAAAACGTTTATATCAATGTCATCTTGAAAGTCATGTCAGAGATAATCGGGCAATTTTTTCCTATCCCAATACAGCTCCTGGATGAGTTACTGTCAAGACCGACTACATCTGACACAGTCATGCAACAGATTGGTGATAACCATGCTCAGGTAAGCAGAAAGGTTCTTTACTACTTTGATGTATATTGTCTGGGAGGAATGCCAGGTTTGCTCATTTTTACTGTACTGTGAGCTTAGTAGTGTCAGTCTGCATTTGGTCAAAAAGTTTAGGTGAATCATGTAGATTAAAATAAGTCTTATAATAAGTAAATGTGTTCTATCTCTGTCCTGTGTCCACTGTAATGCATCGTTTTGCACAGAAAACAAAATGCATTGAAATGTGCAACATCACTAGATTGTGACATATTTACCTAGAAAGTTAGTTATTAGCCCTGTGCCATGTTCATTCTTAGTAGCTATGTACTTATTGTTAGTAAAGGTTGAACAGTGATTTTTTGAAAGGCTACTTTCGCAGGCAACATGTACTTGTTGGCCTTAGGGCCTTCGAGTGAACTGGATGTGTATACTTATGTTAATTTTCAGAGAAATAGCAATCTCTACAGCTACTTGCAATACTAGCTGCTGCAAGGCTGAATGGCACATGCAGGATGCTCACTTGATGGCTCAACAGGGGAAATCAGCTGCATATGGTAAATGTCAAACTTTAGTCCAGCCTTCCAGCCTTAACATGAAATTACATTTTTTGGTGTGAGGAATGCTTTGCTTTCACTGATAATAAAAATAAGTGTTTTTCTCTATTGTTTTATTGTAGAAAGCGATGCTGCTCATGGTCCAGGAACCAGAAGTGATGCCGGAATTGGAAGTCACAGTAGTCAATAGTGCAAGCAACTGGACACAACTTCTAGTAGCATAATGTTACAGTGCTAAAATACTACTATGATTGAGTATATAGTTAAGTGACATACATTTTATCTTTCCTTCCATCAGGCCGAAGCGTCAACATTCCGTGAAGAGACAGTCAGCCCCAGGATGGATATTGACCTTAGTGACACTTTATGTGTACTAGAAGCATCAACGCAGATGTCACAAAGAATTATGTTTTCAGACAGGTTCGGGATCAGTACTACTGTTTATAAAATAAGACATGACAGTGTATTGCATGAATATTCAAGGCACTCAGAAGTGCTTGTGAAGCAGAACCCCCCAGCTGTGGTTTTCCACAGGAAATAACTACCCCTGCAGTTTGTAAGAGTGCATTGTTAGTGGTCCCTTTCTTTTGGGAGATTTCTCCATTCCTTGTGTTTTTGTAACTATGGAATATGTGTAAGCTTGGTGGTGTGGGAGACTTGGAAAAAAAATTATTTAATTTGTTCATCTGGCCGATTTTACGATTAGTGGTATCCAGGGTGTTGATGCCTTAGTTGTAACTTGATTAGACACAGAGGAAGTGGTATGATTATGCTTAACCTTAACACATTACTGGTCAGGCTGCAAATGGAATACTCCATCCAGTTCTAGAAGCTGCATGGAGAGAAAGAAATAAACACTCTATAGGAATATTACTCAGACTTTTGAAAATGATGAGCATATATTTCTGTTTGTGTGTGTGCGTGTTTGTGCATGCATGCGTGTGTGTGTGTGTGTGTGTGTGTGTGTGTGTGTGTGTGTGTGTGTGTGTGTGTGTGTGTGTGTGTGTGTATACATATGTGTGAACATGTGTATGCATGTGTCTGTTGAATATATGCATTTATGAGAAGGTTTGTAATATTTGGCATTTTTTTTGCTTGGATAATTCATTCTATAGCTCAGCACATATGGTTGTGATGGTGGATGACACATGACACATAACCACGTCATTAGTGATGCTACTTAACAATATCCATAAGCATTAACTGAAGAGCATATGACAATATGAAATAATGCACACACACACACGCACGCACACACATGCACACACACACACACACACACACACACACACACACACACACACACACACACACACACGCGCGCGTGCGCACAAGCTAGTGCAGGGCACTGAGGCAGACAAACAAAGTGCCAATTTCAGGTAGTATAGGGCAGGACATTGTTGGGAAGTCCAGAGGAGAATGGTTAATAGAATGAGGGAAAGGACATACAGAAGAGCTGAGGAAGTAAAAGTAGTACAAGTAATGTGCACAATATGAGTAAACAAATCAAAACCAAAAATAAAATTTGCTTACAGAATAGTCTGTTGTAGCAGCTGTATGAAGTAAAAACTGAATTGATACTTTTTATTTCGTTAATCACAAGCATCAGCTGTCTAGCTTCCAGTTCAGAAATTAATTTAATTGCCTAGGCCTAACAGCAATGAACAAAAAGTTTGCATTCTGCCTTATAACAGAACTTTAAAAACTAAACAAAAATATATTTAAACATTATAAACTCCAAAGAAATGACGAAAAGAAAGAAAATAGTATGTGCATGGAAATCGAAACGAAATCTCAGATTTACTCAATCAACAGTCTGTTGAAGCAGAAGCCTGAGGAAAACCTCCTGACAGTGAAGACGTTATGTGCAAAAGGAGAGACACATCTACATACAGTGATCCACATGGGAACTAATGATCTAGTGGAAATGACCATTGAAGAAGTAATGGAATGGAAAGGACAAAGGATGACAGAGTTTGCAGAGCTTGGGGACTACATAGTGCTCCCCAAGGTGTTAGTGTAGCATTTCTCAGCTAAAATGTAAACAAGTAAACAAAGACATAAATAAATATATAAATGCCGACAGTGTATTGAAGGAAAGAGAGGAACAGAAAGGAAAGTAAAGGAGAATGGCAGAACGATACATGGGGATACTGGGAATGGAGTCAGCGTGGTGCTTAGCAGAAGTAGGAAGGAAGATAACCAAACTGCAAGAACAAGCAGTGGAGTAAGTCCCATGTGGAGAGGAGAAACACAGGCCAGTGAGAAGCCAGATCAGAGCATGGTGGCAGCATGATATGGGGTGCTCAGGTAAAATACTGCAGGTAAACATGAAACACAGGTGGCACAGAAAAGAATTTAAGGAAGAGACAGAGGATGAAGTGATGGGGTAAGAAGTAAGCAGACTGAAACAAGTAAGTCAGAGAATGAAGGAAGACAAAGAACCAAAATAACCTGCTTTGTAATAAAGCTGTTTGGAGCAAATGATAAAACTGATACACTAATTCCTTCTACTGGCCATCTAGCATAAGTATGTGGAATGGTAAGTTAGTCAGGAATGCAATAGAGATGGAAATGAAAAAAGAGAATGGCTATGATGGAAACTTTCCAGCTTCTACAGATGGGATGGAATATTCTGCCTTCCAAATTGTGTAAACAGAATAGACTGACTGAAGAACTCAATACTGAAGGGTTTGGGCAAAATATATCAGCTAGATATAAGAAGGAGGAATCATTAATCTCATTAATTTTATAAAGTGAAGTGAGATGAGCTGTGTGATCTACAGATCAAGGCTCCACTGGCTAATGGTGACAAAGCAATACCTGCTTAATACTGACTTGTAGAGAACTGGTCATTACTGACCATGAGAAACAGCCATTTGGAATATGGAGACAAGCAGTATGGTAGAAATGGGAGTTCATAAATGGAGATCAATAGTGGAGGCAAAGCAATAAAGGAGTGGAGAAACTATGGAAAAAACATAAAATGACCTATTACGGGAGGGGTGGAAAGAGACTGAAAGGGTTCACAGATGTGGATTTGTTAATGAAGTAGGTGATGGCAGCCATAAGAAAAAAGGAGAAAAGATTTTTTTTTACAAATGTCTATTATATTTTTAATCCTATTGTACTCAAGCCAAAAAGCACATCAGAAATGAAATGTAAATTGTTTGAAACAAGAAATATCCAAATAATATTCATACTATCTGACAGCCTTTACTCTTACAACAAAGAAAGAAGCAAAAGTAAAACAAAAAAAAAAAAACAAAGTGTAGCAAATAAGGGCCATCAGGCCATCTAGGAATCTTAATGCAGCCACAGCAGAAGTGCATGCAAACTTTTCCTGGACATACTTGGATTATTAGTATCAATGCAAACGGTGCAATGAGTAGCACACTCGCACACTCACTTTTGGTGCTGGAAACTCAAATAGCAGCTACTGACAAAATAATGCAGCATAAGCAAAGTGCTGCACTCCTTAGTGTGTTGCCCTCCAC
Source organism: Protopterus annectens (assembly GCF_019279795.1). NCBI lineage: Eukaryota > Metazoa > Chordata > Ceratodontiformes > Protopteridae > Protopterus > Protopterus annectens. The sequence goes on along the minus strand of NC_056734.1, from coordinate 722,679,923 downwards.
AAGAAATGTTAATCTGAGGTCCCATCTGCTTGATGTGGGGGGGCGGGGGGGGTACCTCAAGTGGATATAAAACATTCCATGGCATTTGATGAAAAAAGAGCAGGGGACATTCCCAAGTACCCTAGACATTTTTTCTTCCTAATCAGAATGAATACTACCGTGTGTCACCCTGAAAAGGGAATACAGGTCTAGTTGGGTTGACCCAGTCAACAAATTATAAATAAAAATTAAATTAGAATACAGACTGTGGTCAGTATGAAACAGATTATATCTAAGGTTCAAAAGCATAGAGACCAACAATTTAGGATTGAGTGGGAGAAGATCTTTTCTATGTGTAGCAATAAAGAATTTAAGCACAGACCCACAGAGAAATAATGCAAATCATTTGTCCTTAAATAACATATTCACAAACAGGGCTAGTACACCTGCCATATGTTAATCCCCAAAATGGCCCAACTACTCACATTGGCTTTTTTCTCCAAAATGTGTGATCATGTGCCCTATGAAAGATGTTGCATATCTCCTTCATGAATACTTTGTTAGAGCATATGAATATATTTCACATTTTTGGGTTGACAATGCAAATATTGACAAGTACCCAAATAAGCTTCTGAGTTTTTGAGGGAACTCACTACCATTCTTGTGAAAATAAACAGTGTTGATAGTGTATAACTGTTACTCGCCTAACTACCTGACCACCATCCAGCTTGGACAGTAGCATAGACCATGCACTCCAAAAGAGAAGCTTCAAGAAAGGGATAGGATATGAGGCTTAACCCACTTTTGTATGGTTAGAGTCTTGTCCAAATGTTACACCGAACATTTAATTCTGAACTGACCTTCACTAGCAATAGCATCCCAACTACTATGACCATAGTCAAATCATTGCAAAGAGCAGATTGCATACCACACTTGAAAACAAGTCACAAATCTTGTCCGAAAAGGCGCTGTCTTATGTCTAACTTTATCAGTGTGTGTTCATTTTGGACATCACACAGGGCCTGGAAAATTAGATACATTTCTTTGCAGATGACATCAAAACTGCATGGGTAAGTAACTGATGAGTGAAGCAAAAACAGATCTAAGGAGGCAGGAAACGTTGTCTTAAGTGGTGCAAGTTCACTTCAACCCTTTCAATAATATGGGGTTGAATCTAGAATATACAGCTCAGGGTGCTATATATGGAAATTTGAGGAATCAGGCAAACATTCCGATCAGGACATGAGCCTAAAGGAAAACTAAATGAAATGCTGAAATATATATTTAGAGGATGGAACCAACAAATAAGAGGGTGATAATGCCCCTTTTCTAAGGCACTGCATTGGCTACAACCAGAGTATTGTATGTAGATCTGAAGGCATTTTCTACTTGCTACAGATAGTGTAGAGGAAGGTGAATGCTTCTGACAACAGAAGCTGTGGCAATTCTAAAGCACTATTTCACTGAGAGACTGATTAACACATAGAATTAATTATCAGAATATAAGGTGGAGGCTGAAATAGCAGAGACTTTAAATTTATCTTGGGACTGTGGAAATATCTAATAGGGTGCTTGCTGCTTTTGTCCAGCTAAGAATAGCTAGGAAAACTAAAACCACTTTCATATTCTTCTGGTGTGGTGCAGTGTCATATTGTGTGGTGTAATATAGTGAAGTATAATGTTGTGTTGTGCTCTGTGTTATGTTAGATGCCACTTAACAAAGGGCAATGCATGAATAAAGATGATAAATTGTGAATGTCCATGAACAGATTCCTTTGGAAAATCATCAAAGGATATTGTACGTTTGTCAGTGTTTTTATTCCTCTTTTAAGATGAAAAAAATCCAGTCATATAGGCCTTGAACCATTTATTGAAACCCTCACAAAAGCTTGTGCTTTTCCTCACTGTAAGGCAGTGAGAGGGAGTAGTCTTATCAGAAGTTTTACTGAGATCAGTAAGGATTGTCACATTTAATTAGGCCTTTGTGTTAGTGAAAATTGCATCATTTGGTTAAAATGAGATGGATTTAAAGAGAGGTTGTTAGTCTTTTCTAGGACACAACTAGACACTTCTGATAGGCATCTTTGCTTAGCTGGTGCATTTCCTTTGGAATTATTTCCCTTTCCTGACTGGGGCATGTGAGATTGAGGCTTTGTTTCAATAGGACCTTAAATATAATTAATGTTGGATGTCTTAGTTCACTTTCTGAACATCTGTATTAATTTCAATGTCTGTTTTTTTATGTTTTTTAAACATCTTTATTACACAAAACATTTAAAAAAAATGACACAGGTACACAGTCCCTGGGATTCAGGAATGGCCGTTTTCTGTGCAGAAACAGTGTAAGACCTCCTGCATGGAAAATGGCCATTGAGCGATCCAGGAAAGTGCCGTTTTCACGTGCATGAGAGGCCCTACACCATTCCTTCACGGAAAGCCGTGTGTGGTGCAAATCACCTCATTTGCTGGTAAAAACCATGCAAATTAGATGATTTTGTGATCCGCGAAGCTGGCCGGACTTCGTGCAGGAACAGTGTCAGAGCAGAAATGTATTCAGTTAGTAACTGAATACATTTCTGCATCTGAGCAAACGGAGGCAGGACAGCTCATGGAAAGCATGTATTACAGTCAGACACACATGCCAATGGCCAAATATAAGGCCATTGGCATTAATAAATGTTTATATTTTGTTTAATTAAACTTTTTTTTTTTTTGGCCGATCACGGCCATTTAAGCTTAGGGCAGTGGCGCACAAATGGGATCGTGCAGAAAATAAAAAAAAAAAATGAGAATTGAAAAGGGTCCATCTAAGTGCAGTAACTAAGGATGTACACACTGGGGTATGCAAATGGGGGGAGTTATACTGATTCACAGATTTCCTCAAAGTGTCAGCTTGCATCTAACCGTGTAGGTGCAGCAATACAACAGTGCAAGTATAAGAGCTGAATGACTTCACAAGGGGGTGTGTCATACTTGCTGTAAGCTCATTGATGCACTGTGGCCCTTGTTTGTTCTTAGCTAAGCACAGCTAAGGAAGGGTGTGTGTCTGAGGCTGTAATGTCTTATTCCATGAAATGCAGAGCGTGTTCGCATCCAGGGAGGGTCATTTCTGCTTAAAAGAGCTTACTTTAGCTAAATGGGTGTGCATGACATGCAGTGGGCCTAAACAACAAATAAAAAAAAACAAAAAAAAACCCAGAAGAAATAGCAAAAATGTTTACATTTGAGTACCGGGTATGCATGGCGTGCCTCTGGGCTTAAATGGGGAGGAAGTGGGAAGGAGATACAGCAGTAGGAAGGCAATTAAGGAGAACTAGCATAGCTGGCAAGTGGAATGTATCAGAATCAGCCAATTACACATGCAGCAGCCCAGCACACTAATGTAAACTATGCAAAAACACTACAGACTGTTTTTTCCCACAAACTCTACACCACAGATGTACACAGACACAGGATTTTTAACTGGTAAAAATAACTAAATATATTAGAAGCTGGTGCTACTTTACTCCATCAATATGTGCTAGAGACTGAGGGTGGTGAGGAGGAGAATTCTGACAGCTGACCCACAGTGAGGAGGAGGAGAAGAGTTTATAAACCCTGGGTAACCTACCAGAGCCTACATGAGCTGGAGATAGTAGAGGACTAAAGGGTGAACAGGGACATTCTACAGCAAATCGTGGAGATGTGCCGTCCACACTTTACACACAGAACTAACAGAGGGGAACCCATCCCAGTGGATACCAAGGTATGTGTAGGCTTAAGAATACAAGCCACAGGTACCTTCCAAAGACCAACTGGGGATATCATGGGGGTCTCACAGGCATCAGCATCCAGGGTACTCCACCAGTTCCTGGATGCCACGAGACAACATGCCATTGTGCACATATATTTCCCCACTGCCCATGATGTGCTGACCACACATATGCATCTCTTCCACCATATAGCAGAATACCCTGAAGTAGTTGGTGCTATAGACTTCACGCACATTCACATCAAAGCACCACCCGGTGAGCGGGGCAGGTTCTACATAAACCACAAGGGCTTCCCCTCCATCAACTGCCAGGTCATGTGCGATGCCCAGGACATTATCATAAATGTGTGTGCTGGCAGCCCTGGAAGCTATCACGACTCCCACATCTGGCATTGCTCACAGCTGTATCAGGTGTTTGCCAGGGGGGACATCCCATATGGCCATCTAGTGGGGGATGCTGGCTATGCACTGGAGCCGTGGCTGATGACACCCATCTGAAATGCACACACACCTGAACAAGAACATCATAATGAGGCACACTCACAAACCAGGATAATTGTAGAGCATGTGTTTGGGATGGTCAAGTCACAGTTCTGCTGCCTTGACATATCCGGTGGAGCCTTGCAGTACTCTCCAGCTACATGTAGACAAATATTCGTAGTATGTGCCATGCTACACAATATGATACTGTTGGAACAGCTGCAGCAGGAACAGCACAGGGCAGGACCACACAGTCTCCCACCATTGCCAAGGCCAGCACAGGCACAGAGGGACTCAGAGGAGGAACATTCTGAGCCTGTCCTGTACGCAGAAGGAGGTGTGCACAGTATTCCCAGGTCTTAGCAAAGAGGCAATGTATAGCATAGACATTTAATACTGTAGGGACCCAGGGACAGATACCTCTCTCTGACTTGCACAGACAGTAAAAGGGATGCCAAACATGACACAACCTGAGCTTTACCATGTACAGGGAGTGTACTTCCTATCAACTACTGAATGGACTAGTATGTTCTCATACTTGTATGTATGGTATAGATGCAAGCATGCAAGGGAATTGGGCGGCTGAATGGGATAGCAGCAGACAGCTATATGGGACAGCAGGAAATTCATGACAAATACTGGTGTCAACATACTAGGCAGCACTACACAAAGTGACATCCCCCACTGTAGTCCATGTGATGGCCCAAAGAACTGTGGGTGACAATAGGTCACACACATGGATGCCAATGAAGGTCACATATCCACCACCAGTCTCACCCAGCAGGACAGGTGTAGATGACCATGAAGAAAGCCTGGGCTAAGGCCCCCAAATGATGGCAATGGTGAGCAGCCCCCCACCAGACCTACACAGACATATTGCAACAGGTCTGGCAGTTGCATTCTAGTTCTGAAGTGTAAAAAGTCTGAAACTGAAATTTATGCTAGTAAGATCTAACATGTGTACTCTACTGATATGCCTCCTGCCTGCATGATAGGTCACAATACAATATGAAATAGAAGCCAACAGAGTAACCGAAATACCAATACAGTCATTTCACATATTAAAGTCTGCAGGTGTGCACCTCCCCCCACACTCCCATGTAGAAATGCAGTACCAGATTACCTGCAGCACTCTCAAATGGCCTACAGTCCTCTGGCAAAGGCACATGCCTCACCCATAGTGCCAATGTATGGAATGTCAGGGGGTCCCAACTAACAACCCAACAGTAAACAGAAAACAAATGCAAGGCCATGTTGACAAATGCCAGTAGCATGCCTTCCCATGTCCTACTGCAAGGGGTGTGGATCAGGCCATAAAAACTGCTGGCTACAGAAAACCACTAAGTCAGAAATGAAAAACAGGGATAAAGCCTGAGAGCACTGGCGCAAAACTAAAAACCCCTCAACTCGACAGAAATTCCTAGAACTATGCAATAGAGTCAAAAAGCTAATAAAACAGGACAAATTCCAGTACTACCAGTCCGCCCTAGACTCCTCTCAACACAGCCCCAAACAATTCTTGTCCTCCATAAACTCCATCCTCCACCCAGGTAAAGTAAGTACCCCTCCTCCTAACATCCCTCACTCCTCAGAAAATATTGCTACCTCATTCAACACACACTTCACACAAACCATACTATCACTAGCTAAGCAACACAACCCCCCTCCCCTCCAACCCACACCTTCAACTAGTAATCTCCCCACTGCCTTTTCTTTTTCTCCTGTACCTACCTCCAACATAAAAAAACTCTTAACTAAAAGTAAGCCCACCAGATTAGCAGCAGACAACCTCCCAAGTGAATACCTACAAATCGCAGCTGATGCTCTGGCCTACCCAGTATCCATCTTGATTAACCGATCTCTGTCAGAAAGTTAGGTTCCCACACTGTGGAAAGTATCACATATAATTCCCCTCCACAAAGGTGGACCCTCCACAGAACTAACCAATTACCGCCCCATAGCTATTCTCTCTCCACTCTCCAAAATACTAGAGAGATGCATACACTCTCAGGTCTCAAACTACCTCCTTACTAACAACCTCCTTTCCAATACTCAGCATGGTTTCCGACCAAACCATAGCACCACCACTGCCTTACTCTCATTTACTAACACTATCCTTCAGCATAAAAACAATGCCTATCTCTGCTCTGCTACTTTCCTAGACCTATCTAAAGCATTTGACATGGTCCCACACAAACAACTTATCTCTGTCCTCAATAACCTATCCTTCCCACAATAAGTCACCAACTGGTTTCAGATTACCTGTCTGACCACCAACAATCCATTGTATGGCAGAATTACATATCTCCCCAACTACCTGTCTCCATAGGGGTTCCCCAAGGATCCATCCTTGGACCCCTACTCTTCTCTGTTTTCACCAATAATCTAGCCTCTGCCACCAAACATGGCACACTCATACAATACGCAGATGGCTCAACCATCATCTGCTCAGCCCAGTCCCTACCCAAACTGCAAAAAGTCACACAGGAAGCCTTTTCCTCTGTTGAAACTTGGTTATCCAATGCCCAATTAATACTCAACCCAAACAAAACTAAACTACTCATCTTTCAACCCACCAAACATACTCAAAACAACTCTCACTTTAACATCACAGCAAAAGACAACACCACTATATACCCAACTGAACACACCAAATTGCTAGGAGTGGAAATAGACAATAAACTAAAATTTGACATTCACATATCCTTGACCATAAAAAAAGTCCACAAAAAAACTCGGAGCGCTAATACAGAAATAAGCAACTTCTCACCAAAGCAGCAAAGATTTCAATAGCAAATTACCACCTTATCTCCACCCTACTTTATGCCTGTCCAATATATACCAACCTAAGGCAATGCGATCTAAACAAGCTAGAGACCTGCTACAGCAAAATTGCCAAATTCGCCACAGGGGCATCCTACCGTAGTCACCACTGTCTCTCACTTGCTGAACTGGGCTGGCTTGAACTCCCACACCTCCTTCAATGGTATCAACTCTCACTCGCCCACAAACTAGCAAATCATCCACTAAATGTCCCATCCCTCCAGAATCTACTCCAACCCTATCGCACCACCAGACCACTAAGATCCAGCAACAAAAATCACTTGCAGATCACTAAAGCCAATAACTCTGCTGGTGAAGCACTATTCTCTTGCACCATAGCCAAATTATGGAACTCCCTCCCACCCACAATTACCTCCATACCATCATGCACCCACTTCAAAACTTTACTAAAAGCGCACCTAAAAACATGCTAGCTATGCCCTTGCAACTCCCACTCTAATATCACCCTCCCCATCCAACCACTACCTTTCTTTCCACTCCACTAACTACCTTGATTATAGCAAGCTCAGATGCTCATAAGCCAGTACTTATTATACAGCAGGAACTTCTTCTTGTAACATTTGTTAATGTCTGTTATGTACTTCACAGATAAAGATTCTAGTTGTCTACTGATCTGTTCTTCATCTGTAAATATGTTGTAAGTAATTGTTATGTAAATTGTTAATCGCTATGTAATCCAATGTAACTACTGTCTGTTTATTTTAACTGTGGAGCTTTTCTCCCCGGGCCTCCGCTGAAAATGGACCTACGTCCAGTCGGACACTCCCGGTCAACAAATATAAATAAATAAATAAATAAAGGCCCAACTATAGGGATACCTCTGAGATATTGCTTACATAATGTTAGGTGGAGGATAGAATAATGGGGGGGGGGTGTAGGAGCATGGATGTCATGGAGTGTGTGAAGTCTGAAACTCTAATGTCTGCCCATACTACGTCCGACTCAAACCCATGAATGAATAGCCACAAAACTGCTTGTAAACCACAGAGTGAAGGTAAACTGACCTGATATATGTGTCCTGCCTCTGGATAACCTGGGTGCATCTGTACAGCTGAGAGGTATGGCCCCAGCAGGATGTGGCCATTCCTTGATACTGAAAAAAACACAAGGTGGGGAACCCCAGCCAGCATACTAACAAGGTGCTGCACCATTTACACAGAACCACCAGTCTATTGTCTGTAGCTACCCCTCCACAATGGCAGGCGTGTGCCAGAATGTGTAGTCTGTATGCCTCAGAATATTGGTCTCAGCTACATTCATCTCATATTTCCCGGTAAATAACTGTGAGCAAAGAATGATAACGGTCAGTAGTCGATGACATGACACATCACAGTGTAAAACAGTACATATGTCAGAATATCTATGCTACAACCAAACATGTCACACAAGCAACACAGACAGCAATAGTTACAGTATCCCCTGTATGTTAAGTCCATTGTGTCTCCATATTGGCAACATATCTACAGATATCCTGTAGAAACAGTTTGCTAGGTGTAGCCGTAGCACACAAAACCCTGAACTGGAGTCCAACCCTCCCTGGAATGGATGCACACACTCAATATAGAAGGTCATACTGGACATGCTCTTACAGAAATGAAGCCCATGTCTCACAGCACAGTGGACTACAGTTATTGGTTATTCAGAGCTGTCTGTGAACACACACCAAATTGTACACCATTGATACTTCACACACACACATTAGATAGGAATACACACACATATCTAAGGCAAACATAACATAATATGTCAAACATACACACAGAGAAACTTGGGGAATAGAAAGACAGACAGCGACAGAAAGAATCCCATTATGAGGCCTGTCCCACCTACTACACATCCCATTGACCTATATCACATGATGTGCTGATGCCATTCACTATAGAAATACCTTTGGCTATTCTTCAGCCGTATAGCATCAGTGATGCTTGTGATAACTGTGTAACACTGCAGTACAAATAGGTATCCATGTAGCAGTTGTGATCTCAGTCCTGTTAAATGTAAAGCTGTGTGTGAGTGTGCGTGTTTCTAGATGAATGAGGTTGAGGTCATTCACACTCACTAAATCTCGCGTACCCCTCCTTTGGCACCACTGCTGTCACTCATCTTCAAAGATACCTTTGGACAACTCATCAGCATATAAGCTCTGTGGCACTTGTGATAACTGCTTAGTACTATAGTGTAGCAAACTAGTTAGGTAGGAGTTCCAATTCTGATCCTGGTAAATATGATAGAGTGTGTGTATCCTTGCAGAGACCTGATTTTGTGGTCATTCACACTTACAACACTTCCCTTACTCCTCTTTTAGCACTGCTGCTGATGTGACTCACCTTCAAGATACCTTTGGACAGCTTTCCAACATATAAGCCACCGTGGTGCATGCGATAACTGCATAATATTTTAGTATGGCAAACTAGTTACTTAAGAGTTCCAATCTGATCCTGGCAACTGTGTAAATGTGAGTGTTTCTGTGAGAGAGTGTTTGTATTCTTGTAGAGACCTGATTTTGTGGTCATTCACACTTAAAACACTTCCCGTACCCCTCCTTTAGCACTGCTGTTGATTTGACTCACCTTCAATGGTACCTTTGGACAGCTCTCCACCATATAAGCTCTGTGGTGCATGCGATAACTGTATAATACTATAGTGTAACAAACTAGTTAAGTAGGAGTTCCAATCCTGATACTGCCAACTGTGTAAACGTGAGTGTTTGTGTGATAGAGTGTGTGTATCTGTGTAGAGACCTGCTTTTGTGGTCATTCACATTTAAAACACTCCTCTTACCCCTCCTTTAGCACTGCTGCTGATGTCACTCACCTTCAAAGATACATTGGCACAGCTTTACAGCATGTAAGCTCCATGGTGCGTGCGATAAATGTGGAGCAATATAGTAGCAATAACTGCATAGGTATGGGTTTGAATCTTTTCCCTGCCAAGTGTTTGTGTGTCTACATATGCATGTCTGTACCTCAACAATTTCGGCCCCATTTACACCCAGTACACATCTCAGTGCCTGACTTTAGCAGTCCTGCAGATATCATCCACCTTAGAAGTACCTGTTTCCAACCCTAAACCATGTAAGGTCAGTGGTGCATGTGGTATATGCGTAACATAATGGTCTGAAAAAATTGTTAGACAGAGGTCTGAACCTCCCCCCTGGCAAATGTATGTGTAGGGTAAAATATCTTTTGGAATCTCTCACCCACTACATCACCCAATGGCAGTATTTACAAGGGCTGGTGATGTTCCTCACCTTAGAAGTATCTTTGAACAGCATCCATCATAAAAGCTCAGTGGCGCATGCGATAAATGTGGTACACTGTAGTAGCAATACATAGCTAGGTAGGGGTTTGAATCTCAGTACTGGCAAGTGTGTGTGTGTGTGTGTGTGTGTGTGTGTGTGTGTGTGTGTGTGTGTGTGTGTGTGTGTGTGTGTGTGCGTGTCATCAGTACCCTGTGTAGGGGGTGATGTGGTTGTGTAATTACAAGATCCATTGAGGGTGGGTTTTGCTAAATTATTACATTGAGGATCTAGTATATGTCACAATGTCCACATTACAAGGCCAACAGATGTCAAACACCGGAGAGGTTGGTGTACACAATCCACATTCCTAAATTTGACAGTATGGATTAGTGAACAATATAGGCAACCCTTCTATTATTCAGAGACCACTCTGCACCCACATATCATACACAAACACACTTGGCTTGGCAACAACCACTATATTGCTAGTTCCCCTGCATATTGTCTCACAGATAGTACCCACATTGTGATAGCAGTGGACTACATGCCTATTGACCACAACAGTGCCACTGACATCAGAAAGTACTTTGATGTGTTACATCCCCTGACTGAGTGTGCGTTATCCAGCAAGTAAAAGGACATGGCACCCTGTTCCATCCCCTCAGTAGCCCAATAAATGTGTACAGTGGTCCTTTTACCATGTTCTCCACTGGACACCTGCAACAACTGGAGAGTCTGCAAATGTAGCCCACAAAGGGAATACCATGCCTTATACACATGCCCTGTATGGACAAATGCCACTAACTCCACAGAATACCTGTATCATACTTTCAATGTAGGTGCAATTATGACCAAAGTTACATAGCCAGGTCTCACCAAATGAGAATGCTACATCAGAAGATAACAATATATCCACACAACATGCCCCAGAGACCCCAAGCACACTTCCACATGTCAAAGAACATGCATGTGGGACATGTGCACAACCCATACACTGTCCATGTTATGCAATATAGATCGCATACATGGGAAGCAGTGCACAACACTGGCCACCCACAATAGAAACCTGGATGAGTGGATGGGGAATACAAAACCCACCCCTGGGGACCACTCCAGTGACTATACCCCTGAGTCACATTAGGGACTATTGTCATGTGGCCTGATGCCAAGGTATTCCCTTGGGCTAGCCTTGTAGAGCCTTCATCCCTATTCACCTACTACACATTTATGAAGCAATGAACCTATGGATCTCAGTACTGGCAAGTGTGTGTGTGTGTGTGTGTGTGTGTGTGTGTGTGTGTGTGTGTGTGTGTGTGTGAATAGTAATTCCAGGTTTGGTGTTGATGAATATCCCCTGTGGCTGTGGTTATTCACAATCGCAGCTGTGTCCAAACCAGAACATGTACCATTTTCCATTCTACAACAGATGTTGTATATCAACAAGTACCTATGTACAACCCTCAGCCCTATAATCTGTGAGGCATATGCAATCACTGTGTTACAGACCAGGAATTACCATGCACATACTGTACCCTGCCTATGACATGGTGGATGTGCCACCACACTGCCATATCCTGTGGCCTTGCTGCAGGGCCACATCCTGGTGACACACAGATGCCTAGAATGGACATGGGATACAGCATGTAAAAACACATTCACCCAGCACTTCACTTGTGGGGGGAGAGAGGGGTAAAGCTGGCACTGAATGTGTTGCCAAGACTGTGGCCAATATCTTTTGTCTCAGGATAGGTATTACCTTTGTGCAGTAACTCGCAGCACTTGTATTTAATGCTGTGGAGGTTGTTTATGTAACTATCACGGCTGTTGCGACTGTTGTCAGTGTCTGCTGCATCTCTGCTGCCATAGATGCCTGTCGGGGACTCCATGAGGGACCAAAAGTTGTGTTTGAGGCTAATAAGGTAGTTCAATAGTCATGGGACACCACCTTTCCCTGCAACAGTGTCCTTCTGATGTACGCTTCAGTAATGGCAGGGGACCATCACATTGTCCCCCAGTGTTTGGAGGACAGTGTCTGAGTTCTGTTGGCTCTGGCTAGTACCATGCATTAATATACCTGTTTGTACAGTGCCTATGTGTATGATTCCACAGTCATGCAGCTACATTCCATTGCTATGGGTGCAGTGAAGACATCCACCCCTTTTTTTCATGGCTGCAAAGGCAGCTCTGGAGAGTTTTTGCCAGGTGGTTATCTTTGTAAGGGGTGTGGCTGACATGCTGAATTCCATGTTGATTACAGCCTGTGTGAATCTCACCATGCAGGGATTGACATCTGGGGATGAGCAATGGTCCCATATTTAAGTGGTCAACACAGGTCATGGTTGTTGCATCCTCTACCATGGGTCAGTCTGAGCTGGTCTAGGCCAATGGAAATAATGAATCCCAGAAGTGTTGAGCCACTATACTGGCTATTGGCTACATTCCCCAGGTGATGGAGGGGTAGTTGAAGACTCGTATTACGTCAGTGTTGCATTGGACCGTCAGAGATGGTAGGGTGTTGAGGAATGTGCATTGACAGTCTAGGGACATAGATGTAGACCCATAGCAGGCTATGGTCTGGATAGCACCATTACCCCAAGGCAGTTGTACGGGAAGTATCTCCAATGCATTATGATGGGATGCTAGTCTGGAGGTGTTCCTATCCATAATGAATATGGAGACAACACCACCTGTGGAGGTTGGTGTGGTCCATGCTTGGGGGCTGAAAGCTGTGGAAAGCATCATAGCCTAATACTGCAGGTCTGCTGTCTGCTGCTGTGAACCACCTCTCCACTACAGCAGACATGTGTCCTCCACTCCAACAAGTGCTTTCAGTGACTGCATCCTGACCGATGTCTACTGTTGAGCAGAATGACCCTCAGATTGCATACATATCTAGCTGTTTTGGTGGTAATAACATTAGGAACACTGCCTAATAAGGCACATGTAGCCAGTACCTGACAACCCAGTGGTGACAGATGTAGGACATCCATGGCAAGTCATTGGGTTCTGGCAATCATGCCATCCCAGGCAGAGAGGCCCTGAATCCCCTGAGAATGACACATAAGCCAATGTTGCAGTCAACCATCTGTTGATAGTACCGCAGCATCATTCTGGGTGACAGTGGTACACTGCCCAGGGTTACTGTCACACCTCCCTGAACTGCATAGTCAGAGAGTTCAACCATGTATCCTGTCATGTAGTCTAGGGAGGGATGTCCCAATTCATTCACACCCACATGGATATGGAGTGATACTCATAGTTGTGGAGTGACATGACTGGCTGTGTCATGTGTTAGATGCTGGCATTTGATTGATATTTGGCTGCTACCTGTGCCATATTCAACCTAGTGAGTGGGGTGTGTGTGCCTCAGTATTGAGTTACCCATGATCACAGTATTATGCAAGATGGTTAGCCTTAGGGGCTTAGGTTGGGGGTACACTGTAGGTTAAATATGTGTCCCTTGGCATGTGCCATGTCACGGTGTCTGAGTGGGTGTCTGCCTTGCTGGTATGTGCTGTTTAGGTAGATGTCCATTGAGTGTCTCTGGGAAGGTGGGTGTGTGGCTTTTAACTGTACGTCATAGCTGTCAAAGTAGGTGTCATAGTTAGCTACCTGTTCCACATGGCGTGGTGAAGTTGTTGATCTTATCCTCTTCACCTACTAGTCCATTATTTCCTGGAGAGTGCATATGTCCACATTGGGTGATATATGGGTAACTCTCACAGGTCTGAGTGTTTGGAGTTTAGAAGGGAGGGTTGTCTGTGTACATGCGGCAGTTGCAACAATGCCCCAGAATGGACATGTGCACCAGGTCAATGGGTGAAATCACAGATAACCACCCTTCAAACATGCCAGAATGGGTGGACATAACTAGTAAGTACTGGGGCAACATCTTTGATGAATGAGTACTGCTGACAGCTCACAGGTGTGCCACACTTCATGATACAATAACCTGGAGAAGTGCCAAGCCATAATGCTAGTTGAAGAGCAAGACAGAAAGAACTAGTATGATGTACACATGGAAAAGAAGGCAGATTGTCTGCCACCTGCAATACTTTCCCACAGCTGTGCAGTTATCAGCAGCTTTAGCTATGTGAAAATTCAATAAGTGCTGTAGCACATGCAGTAACTGTGCAACACTATAATAGACATGCCTAGATAGGCAGAAGTTCTAATCCCAATACTGGCAGGTTTATGTGTGTGTGAATTATGTACAATCTGGCTCATACCATTTTTGACCTTTACACTTCCCTTCACTCCAGTTTAGTAGACCTGTTGATGTCATCCACCTCAGAAGTAAATTTGGTTGAATTAGAACTGTATAAGCTCTGTGATGTGTCTCATAACTGTATAGCATTAAAGTAGAAATACCTAGATTGCCAGGAGTTCTAGTCCCAATACTAGCAAGTGTTTGTTTGAATCATGTGCCGTCTGGCTCATACCATTTTTGACCTGTGTACTTCCCTTCACTCTAATGTAGTAGACCTGTTGATGTCATCCACCTTAGAAGTTCCTTTGGAAAACATACAAATGTATAAACTCCGTGGCGCATCTGATAACTGCATAGCACTGTAGTAAGAATACTGAGATAGGCAGGAGTTCTAATCCTAATGCTGGCAACTGTTTGTGTGTGTGTGTGTGTGTGTGAGGATCATATCATGTGTGGCTTATACCATTTTGATGTGTATACCATACATGGCTGGTAACCATCTCCTGCTGCCATTGATTTATACAGTGTGGTGACAGCATCTGCCTCACATGCAGCAGCTTAAACCATTGTACAGTCCTCTATATCTGGAATATCCATATGTTTGAAACCTACACGTGGTCGGAAGTGGTATGTGTGCCTTAACAATGGCCATGTATGTGATATTATAGCCAAATAGGCCACAGTGAGTGTACTGACACATATGGCAGCATGAGGTATAATACCTGACTGAAACATCATTCTGATAGGACGTCTGCTGCCCTCACAGGTGGCATGCCTTGTAGGTGCAATACATGAGTACAAATGCTTGGTTTTACAAGTGAACTGTACCTGTTATGGGTCACATTAAAGGCTGGAAGAGGTGTAGACTGTTATACTGTGGTCCTAATTAGTATGTAAATGGAACACCTTGCATCTTAAGAGGGGTGTGTACAGAATTTATATCCACTGTATACCAGTAATGTGTCACGCATGACTTTATCTTATGGCATTTGTCCAGCACAATTTAGCGGCTTCTGTCCAGACATATTGGCACTGACAAGTTGTGAAGTATGCTACAGGAATGTTGAATTCACATTGGATAGGCACCAGTGGTGACCACAGTGATGCAGTACAGTTAAACCCAGCACAAGTGAACATGCACAACAAGCAATATAGCTATTAGATAAAGCAATATAGCTATTACTGATGGTTGTGTGCATGGTAAATTGCATGCACTTCACATGCCTGGGGTATTGCCAGGCAACAACAGAACAATGTAATAACCACCAGCTACAGGCTGCTGTCCCATATGCAGACCAGAGGGTCCTAGGTAGGTGTGAGAGAGGGTTATTGTCAGCAGATGCACATGTGGCCTTGGTATAGGATGGATGCAACATGTCTGCACATCTACAGTACTAACCACAATAATGCACAATGTTCTGTCCTCACCATAGATGTGCACCTCTGTGCATTAGAAAACCCCATCCACAAATGCAGTTGGACCTGACACATGCATGTAGATGCAATACAGATACATTGTATGTCTGCTGCATCACTGAGCCCTTACCTGCACACTCCTCATCTAGTGTGTGTGTGCAACCCACCTCCACAATGCCTCCCCTCAGTGTCATGCCCTGTGCATTTGGTGTGTGGGCCAAGTGTGGTGAGGAGCTCCTTGGTGGGTGTCAGTGGGGGCTGGATGGCTGGGCCCCCACCTGTGTCTACCCAGTCCCTTGCTACAGCAGCAGCCCATTGAGGGGCATGGCATTTGAGGTTGGTGGCCTGATGCTGCTCATGCACATAAGTTCTGCTGTGCAGTCTGACATCATTCACCCTGTGGACCACACTGTTCCACAGGGTAGTCCTCTCTCACATATCTTCTGCTCTCCGTCCACATGACAGGGCATAATGTCCAATCACATATTTGGTGATGATGTCTGTTTCACCAACAGAGAATGCTGGTAGGTGAGCACTCTGCATGTTACTTGGAAAACATGAACAGGAAAAGGTCACAGGACCTCATACGGTTGTCAAAATGCACATCAACAGTGGATATTACTTGCAAATAATCCAGACTACCCTGGAAACCTCCAAGTTATCATGGCTATAGCAGCTTGCATTACACGCCTGTCCCTGAGCTATCTTATTCCCCCCAATGTTGGACACTTGATTGTATAATCCTGTATCCTCCATTAATTATTGTGTAGAGGGTTGACAGTGGTCATCTTCCATGTGTATGGTGTGTGTATGGTGACAGGTCTGTGTTTGACTGCGGTGTGTAATGGAGCTCTGAGCACATGCCTGGAGTCATGTAGGAGGCAGACACTGATGTTAATATGCCCCATGGAGATATGCTGTTGTTGCCATCAGTAGGCAATATGTACATGCTCAGCATTGCTGTGGGGAGGAGTGTGGTTGATGTGCATATCTCCATGTACGACTGGGGTGGACATGGTGACAGTGTTCCCACCTAACCTGTGTGATGCAGGTTGCCTAGATCCATGGCATGTGTGTATGGGGTGTTCTTTACACCCAGTACAGGGTTAATTGTGTTGTTTCATCTGAGACTTACAACGTATGTGGAGACATGGTTGCAATTGTCCTTGGTGGTGTGGATATGTCTGATTCTTAGTCATAGTCAGCCTTACAGGATGTCACCTGTGAACTTACCTGCTTCCTCAGATATAGGTGGACTTGCTTTAAAGTTGTTGCCTGCACCTATGTGTCCCTGTACAGCCAATGTAGCAACTTATTATGTGGTTTGTGTATTTCTGCCCACCAAAAGGGATTACTCTACCTTGGTGGAGGCTGGATATACAGGTCAGGTACTGCTGTGTCCATATAGCTACAGTGGATATAAAGGCTACACACCCCTGATACACTGCCTTGCATTTGTGCAATTGAAACATGGCACCACAATAACTCATTTCATATCAATTCCCACCTGTAGTGTGACCTATAGCCTGTACAATTCAATTGAAAATATAATAATCTGGTCTGTGAAAACATATGGAAATAATATTCAGTACAATAAGCCAGTTGAATGAGTGTGCACACCCTTAAATTTCTGTATGCACCTCTTGAAATGGTTACAGCATTCATCCGTCTTGGTCTGGACTCAAACATCATGGCACATCTTTACTTGGCAATAGTTGCTCACCTTCCTAGAAACACATTTGATTGTATTGCAATGGAATTGGACAGGCTAGGGGTCACATTTAAGATGAAAAACATTATGAAATGATCTTCTGTTGTCTGGATGTCATACAGCACAAAAACCTGGCATTCCAACAGGGGTGTGTGCACTTGTGATATCCACTGTATATAGGTGTTGATATAGCTGGTAGTGGTAGGCATGGACAGAGGCTCATAACACAGGTGAACATTTCTCTGATTAATACCTGATAATCATGCCTACTCCAGTACCCACATCAGTGTCAGGGCAATTCACCACCAGTAGTAGTACACATATATGTATGTTGTATGCACTGACACTGATATAACACACATGTGCAACATGCACAACCTATTTACCTGGCTGCTTGAAACCCATGTGATTAGTTTTGTGCCTTCCAGCTGAACAAATACATACATACATGTGCTCAAGTGATACCTGGTATTCATTTCTATTGAATGTAAGTATGGCACACTGTATTTACAGTATTTCTGCTCAATCATACTTTTCAACCTGTTACATCAGTATGTCTGGACAATGGCACACATACATAGGTGTCAAAGGGGACATCAATATTGATACTGTATTAATATAGCTGCACCATACATTAGTACGTTGATTGCACAGTAGGGATTAACATCACTGTGATAACCTGGAAGATGTCCAACAGTCATAAGTAGGCTATTATGTTACAATGCTATTGCTCACAGACCTGCCAATGGTTTGGGTGACATAACACAAGTATATGTGTATGTGACTACAGATATCGGTCACAAATGTGCTTATTGTCCAGAACACTGTACAGTTGAATGTTATTAAGTCAATATATCACATGCAGTTCAACACACACGTCTAACAGTACGCTACTATGTACACACCCTCTATAGGTGTCTTAGCTTTACAAGGCAAACGTGTCATACTCATAATCACAGGTAACTTGGATATGGAAAACATCCCATTAACTGGCCCAGCAGTGGTACAGTCACAATTGTTTGACAGACACCCCTGCAGTTGTCATATATGAGCTGTCCTTTCACAGGTGAGTCAGGCTCATGAGCTGTGATCCCACCTCACAACTTCTCAGAGCATCACATCTAGACAATGCCTAAAATGATGGGGGGATAAATAGGGACAGACTTTAAATATACCTGCTACAAACATAGGAAGTTCATAGAATTATACATTTAGCATTACAGTGAATATTCTTAGGGATGTGGAGTCTCAAACTCAAGTGTTTGTCATTACCTAATGATTTCAATCCTCAGCTATTTGCCAGTAAAGTACAGATCTCAGGAGGAACAGACAAAAATGCATGATGGTAAAATGTGGACATTCTGTGAGGATCTGTACAGCTGAGAGGTATGTCTGCAATATCTCCCACTGCACAGAGGGCCAGATGCTATGGCCATAGCAGCTATTTAGCAGGACATTAGTACAGCATGTCTTGTTGGGGCATATGTTCTTCCAAATCATATTTCCCATTATTACAGACCAAGTACTAGATTCAATTACTTGTGTACATGTTCAATTTACCTTTTTTCTTTCTTCTCTTTTCCACTGTATGTCTCATTTGTTATTTCTCTCTTTCTCCTTGCGCACTACAGGGATAGAGCTGCTTTGAATAGGTAGCAGCATGTCTTTTTTAGGTGTTGATTATGACCAGGTGATGGCCTGTGCACCTATTGGGGTTCCCCACTTGCTAATTGCACTCAGAGCAGCTGTGTAGTTCTTCCAATAGCCAATGTCATGGCAACACACTCATATAAATGTGTACTCCATGTGGGCATTGGCCCTTTCCCTTACTTGTGAGGAAGACATCCTGGAGTTGTGTGGGCTACTGCCTCTTACAACAACACTTGAGACAAGCCAACTAAATGGTGGGGAAGGTTCAGGACTTAGGAGCAGAATGTGAGTATCGCTGTTATATGTTTGGAATACTGCTAGTTTAATAGGGTTTGTTAGCACATGCTACTTCTGCATGGCTTTCAGTCTGACAATGTTCTGTCTCTGCATTGCTCTCAAGTGTAGGGCCATCCACATAAAGGCCACAGGTTAGCCTGTTATGTATGGGCTGTTCCTCAGACGGGTGTTGTCCTTGGCAAATCAGTAGCATACTCTGGTGATTGCATTATGTAGATGGTAACATTCATTTTTTTCTGACTTTATATCCCCCAGAAAATAAATGTAACAACAAACCCTGTAACACCAGCAACTTTCTCAGTGTATAACAGCAATATTTCGTGTATGGCCATGTATTTGGGCTTCTGACCACCAATTATGTCAGGTTTTATCCAGATGTCATACGGTAGTAAGTGGATAGGTATACTGGTCTATGATTATTCACTGCTGTAATTCCTGCTGAGGGGAATGGCTGGGAAACATGTTGAAGTCTGTACATTCAAGAGGTAGGTGTATAGGGAATGCTCTTGGATGGCCTTGTGACATATTTTATGTGAGGGACAGTAATACATGCTTTAAAACTAGGGTGTTAGAACATGTCAGATGTATTACTTCTAAGAAATATGTCAGTTTTATAGCTGTACATTTGAATAAATCACACCATGGGGTCTCAAGGTACTATTTCTATAAACGTCTGTTCCACAGTGTGATGAAACATTCATAAAAGGACAATTGTTATGTACAGACTTCAATGTATTAATATTAACTGTGATACTTTATCCTGTAGGGGGGTTAAATAATGAATGTAATTGGAGACTGTGTGTTCAATTATGTAATTATGTGTTAATTGCTTCTTGGGATTAAAGCATGTATTTCAAGTGATGTTTAATCCTTGAAGGGTTTGGCCAAGACATCAGAGTATAATAAAAATGTGTGCATTACTGGCTGGCTGTATTTTTCTTTGCTATGTTCAGACATTTTATTTGTTTTGCTAAGAGATGGTTGCATGTCTGGCCATTGTGTATGGCCTATCTTGATTTTGTAGCAGTGTACTGTTCACTCATTTATTTGGACTGTGGGGGGCAGATCTGAGTGTCATGGCTGCTTTTGCATCCAACTGTACATGCTACCACAGTTGTGGGTGGTCTATCAGCAGCATATGTTTGTATGGGCATTTTGGGACATTTATGCATATATATATATATATATATATATATATATATATATATATATATATGTGTGTGTGTGTGTGTGTGTGTGTGTGTGTGTGTGTGTGTGTGTGTATATATATATATATATATATATATATATATATATATATATATAGAGAGAGAGAGAGAGAGATATCTTCATATATATATATATATATATATAATGTATATATGCATATATATATATATATATATATATATATATATATATATATATATATATATATATTTGTACACACACACACACACATATATATATATATATATATATATATATATATATATATATATATATATATAGAAGGGTTATCTAAATGTATTTTAGTAACTATGGATGTAGAAGGGTTATACTCTAATATACCTCACAAAGAATGTATGCAACTTTTCAGATTATTTCTTAACAAATACACCACCTTCTCAAAAAATAAAATTAATGCACTATGTATTTTAGTTGAAATGGTACTGAATAATAACTTTTTCTTCTTTAATGGACATATATACAAACAAACCAAGGGAATAGCTATGGGTTCCAAGATAGCACCTGCTTTTGCTAATATTGTCATGAGCACATGGGAATTAGAAAAATTAAATACCTTGAAGAACTTTAATCTAGTACACATTTATAAAAGATTTATTGATGATGTTTTTTTTTTTTTTTGCGTGGCAGGGTGACCAATCTTCTTTAGACCTTTTTATTTCTGATTTGAGAGACAGTTTAGGTTTTTTTAACTTGATTTTGTCTGGAATAGGGTCTTCTATTTCCTTTTTAGATACACAGATATACTTACTACCTCCTAATACAGTATGTTCCACTATATATAGAAAAGAGACCTATAAAAATAATCTGCTTAATTTTACTAGCTCCCATCCATATTTTATGAAAAGGAACCTTGTCAGAAGTCAATTTATTCGTATCTCTAGAATTATCAGTCAAGATTATGACTTTCAAAAGAATGTTGTTTTGTTAAAACACGTTTCTTTGAAGAAATTACCCTCCATCTCTTATTAACAGTATATGTAACGAGATCTCTAATGACAGACACACTAAATATTTACCTATTTTACTACATGGATTTACACCTTATATGTCAAAACCAAGTAACATTAACAGAACCCTTAGTTTCTCATTACCTATCTCTAGGGACATCTCACAAATTAGAAATGTCATCTCGAATAACTGGGATTTATTAACTGAATCACAATTTATGTCAGCTGCTATTGGCACTGCACCTACCTTTTCATTTAAAAGAACCAAAACCATAAGAATGAGCTTAGAAAACAGAGATTTACCTTTTCTTATTAATTCTACTTATATTTCTAACTCTCAAAATGGGATGCATTCATGTAATAAATGTGTGGTATGCCCTAACATTTTCATAGGATCTCAATACACATTCACACATTGTAATTATACTATTAAGCTTTTGAAATATTTCTTCTGCCATTCTACAGCAGTAGTATATGCAGGTATTTGTGCATCTTGTAAAGCATTTTATGTAGGTAAAACTACAAGAAAACTTTCAGATAGAATTAAGGAGCATCTAGGAGTCATCAGGGCAAAGAACTTAAATAATGCCCTTGCTAAACATAGCATTTTTTGTACTTTTTTTAGTAAATTTTACTTCATAGTATTAGAACAAGTTGACTGTTTTTTTGGAGCTTGGGAATTATATTTAGAACTAAGAGAACTAAAATGGCAATTACTGCTTAATTTAGAAACATACCTTGGACTGAATGAAAGTGTTAATATTAAATGCGCTTTAAAATGGAATATTTAATTCTATTTTGACAGTTGTTCTCTTTCTACAAAATGTGTTTGCATCCATCCTTGACCTTTTACACACTTGTAAGTCACCATTTGTACAGTTATATGAATATTCATGTCTCCAACATGCCTATTTAGTGCGCACACTGTATATTTGTTCAATGATAAGCTAACACAAGGGAGTTGTTAGTTAATATTCATGCCCCTGTCATTCATATGTATGTTTATGGTTATTGTGTTAAGATGATTGGCACAGTTTAAATATTGTCTGGTTGTACTATTGGTTACTGTACTAATAAGTTATAAGTAGTTCATTGGCTTTTTGTTAACATGTGACTGTAGTTACATATAATGTAAGTATTGTTGACTGTAGGTTATTCTGATGAAGCTCTTCCACCTGAATAAGAGCGAAAGCTTAATCATCTATTCAGTGTCTGAGTTTTTATTTCCTTTCTACTAGCTCAGTATTAATTACTACTCCTAAAAGAAGCTAGAATTTATATAATTAAGATTCTTCTTGTGCACGGTGCTTATATATATATATATATATATATATATATATATATATATATATATATTTGTACATATATATATGTATATATATATATATATATATATATATATATATATGTGTGTGTGTGTGTGTATGTATGTACACCTCGGTATTTATTGTTAGTAAGGCTATATGTTGTTGTACACATATATGGATCTACCTAAACATCTCACTCTGTATGTTTCTATTCAGATATATATATATATATATATTTATAGATACCAATCCTTCCTAATTGCACACTCGTCTCTTCCCTATTGTAAACTGGCTGTAAAGAAGGGTATGCTTGAGACAACATCCTCAAGCAATACAGCTGAGGTGGCTTACTGGTAAATTACATACTCTATGGCGTGCAAGTTCCTGGGTTCAAGACCTGCAAGGGCTAATTATTATGTTGCTAGGTAGAACAAGGACTGCTGGATACAGAGTGATTAAGGCAGTTTTGAGCAGCTTTAAGCAGGCTTGTGTGGATTTGCCTGAAGGTAAGTGGTAGTGACGTGTGGTTAAACAAATAGGTGCTTACACCATGTAGGCATCACTTACCAGTGCGCAAATCTGCTTAGCATTTACATTTAAGCAATGCTTACACCTGCTAAGCATAGCTTAGCTTTGGCAACCAATGATCACATTCCAGACTGATAAAATAGCAGGATAATGACATCTTTAATAAGTGTACTTAATTCCCTGTACATAATATGCTTCTATGTGCTGTCATTACAGTAACAAGGGGTGTGAGTATACTGTATGGGACACCTGAATATACATAGACAGTACCACAATGTGTTCTCTTTGGATTTTTTTTCATACATAGGCAGTATCCCAAGTTATATGTAGTCACACTTGCATGTTACACCAGCTACAGTGCGCTGGTTGACAGAAATAGTTTAATGCATATGGTATCATTACATTAGTACCTTTAACAGTGCTTTTTCAGGTAAGAGTAGATTGCAGATTGTAGTACTGGAACCATACACCCCTGCATGCAAAGCTGGACTCTAGTATCTTGTTCTATGTGTTTGAGCTATATGTTTATATGTATCTCCTACTGGATATTGATCTGATATGTTGATATTACCTGTAGACTACGAAGTTCTTCGGACATGTCATTGGGGACTGCTGTCATGTAGTAGTGGCATACCTTTCAGTTTCAGATGTGCATCTTTCAGTACATTCATCCTAATGCATAACCTGTTGGCTACTTTCTGTCTGTCCTCTGTACAGATGTACAGATGTCAGGTATTGCTACGGGCATACCACTATGTAGGTGCCCACATTGTATTGTGCTATGGGCCTGGACACTGCTGCTATTTCCGACATATGGGGCATTCCTTAATGTGGGGCTTGACTCATTTCCTTGCCTGTGTGAGGGACATTACAGAGGTGGTGGCCTACAGATTCACATACAGTGTGTGGCAATATGTCACAGGAAAGGCCATGTGGAGACAGCCAACCAACATGGGGGTTATATCCCCAGATTTGTGAACAGATTCTATGTCATCAGTGCTATTATACACATAGTGGATTGATAGCTTGACAGGATTTGTGTGGACATGTATTTCGTGTGTGATGCCATGACTCACAGTGAGAAAAAAAATTTCTAAGCTTGTTTCCTGCTATTCCTGTAAGTAGCCTAGTCCATATACAGATTTGCTGTATCCAGGACTGTTTGTAAGCTTCTGAGCCCCCAAGCTTTTTTGTGTTGGAGGGAAGCCTTCTAGCTTAATTTTGTTTCTTAGAACTAGCCAGTTTATTTAGTACTCAAATCTGTTTCTTTGAGCTCAGCACTTGTTCAGAACTCATTGTAAGCACTAAATAAGCTATAGATTACTACAGCACTCAACTTTCCTCACTTGTCTAGAGGAAAACAGTTTTTAGTACTTAATAAATAAGCATCTATCCAGGCATGTCTAAGGGTCAGCTCCCAGTGTTTTCTCCTGTCTACCTGAAGAATATGGGCATCTTGGGGCAATGCAGCAATTGCCTCATGTACACAGACAACCGTCTACTCCTACCACCCAACACTGCAATGTGTGAGAGATGCACTTATATAGCCAAACAGGAAGCAAAGCTCTCTTCACCCAAGACTGGACTAGACAGTCAAGAGGAGAAGGTAAAGACTTGCACCACACCACACTCATCACATAGTCTCTCAAAACCTACACCACCAAAACACACACATAGAAATACAAAACACACACCTACATTTGTGAAGGCTCTCAATAAAAATCTGCCCAAACAACAGGGACCTCCAAAGCAGAAACACGAGTAACCTCCACCCCCAACACAACCCAAATGACACATAGCCCACAAACTCAGTGTGCCAGTCAACCACAGCCCATAAGGCATAACAACGTACTCAACACTCTAGTCATAGGTGATTCTATAGTCAGGCACACTGATGTTCCACTCACGAGGCTAAACAAGGAGAAAGTTACTGTCAGCTGCCTGTCAGGTGCCAGGATGCACCACATAATGCACACACTCAGGTCACTCCACAACAAGTACAAATATGACTCTGTCATTGTCCATGTTGGTGTGAATTACCTGAGACATACTTCCCTGGACTACATGAAAAGAGACATGGAGGAGCTGTCTGATCTTGTAGCCCAGGCAGGTATGACCCTAGCCCTGAGTAGCATCCTGCCATCACCCAGAATGATACCACAGTATAAGGATAAAATGATTGGCTTCAACAATTGGCTAAGCTTCTGGTGTCATTCTAAATTGATCCAGTATCTGTCTGCTTGGGATGACATGATCGACACGATGCTTTGCCAGAGATGGCCTGCACCTGTCGCCCTTGGAATTCTGGATACTGGCTAAAGTTCTTGCCACCTACATAGTGCCTTTTTTAGTCAAGGTTCAAATGACAAATTCACCAGCGTAACAGGTACAAGCATGCAAGCAAAATCTGAGGGTAATGCTACTCAATGCTAGAAGTCTAAACCTCAAAATGCACTCACTCGAGACACTCCTTAAAATGGAGAACATTGACATCTCTGCAGTGACAGAGACCTGGCTTAATGCTCCAGAGAGCACACCTGCATTACCAGGCTATAATTCATACTACACCTTTCGGCTACCTAACCTGGCCTGAAACACTAGAGGCGGAGGAGTGTCCATATTTATTAAGGATATCCACACCTCCAGGCCAGTTGCTCAGCATAATACATCCGAGATTATCCAAGTGCAACTAACTCTGGGCAAGACCACAATCCAAATTGTAGCTTGTTACATTTCCCCCACCATGCCCCAGGATTCCCCTCTTCATTTCTTGATACACTGGAAAGTATTAGGGTACAACCTAATGCCCTAATACTTTCAACTACCCCACCATTAACTGGGAAAAGTACTCATGTACCAACTCTTGTGCTCAACTTTTTCTGGAATTCATAAATTCCAATACCACCGTAAAAATGTCTCCAAACTCAACTTCACACTTCTTAAGACAGAAGTCGCAAACTTTATGACACCCATGCTGATGGACAATAGCAGTACGACTGCTGAATCCTACACAAATTCACTTCATAAGCACTAACATGAGTGCATGGATCGTGCAATCCCTAACAGAACCAAGATGCTATCCTCCAAAAAAAGGAAGCCAATCTGGTGGTCCCCTGCCATAAACAAACTCTACAGCAGAAGAAATAAACTGTTGTAAAAAAGAGTAAAACCCCATGATTGGAGAAACTCCCTGGTCAGCCTCAGTAAGATGCTGAGATCCCTAATAAAATCCTCCAAAGCTAGTTACAAAAACAAAATCGCCACTGATTCTAAAGACAACCACAAAGCATTCTATCACTATGTCAAGAATCTCAATGGCAACACTCAGATCTGCCCTGAGTTACAGCACAATGGCACTAAATATACAGAACCAACTGATATTGCCAACATCCTGGCAGATAGGTTCAGTGCTAACTTTACCCCCCTCTCATCCCCTAAAGGGCCCATCTCTTTACCAGAAGAATGCAAAGTTCCTGTAATCACATCTGCACAGGTAAAAAACACAATCTCCAAAGCCAAGAACAACCTCCCAGGCTGCTTTCTACATTAACTACAGAATGAACTGGCACCCCACCTAAGTACCATGGTCAATCATAGCCTCACCTCAGGCTTTGTGCCCACTGAATGGCACACAGAAATGGTTATCCAACTCCACAAAAGGGGAGCCACCACGTACCCCAGGAACTACCGCCCCATTAGCCTGACGAGCCTGGTCTGCAATGCTATGGAATGTATCATCATGGAACTTATAAACAATGACATTGGTAATCTCCAAACCCTGGACCCCACCCAGTTCAGGTTTGTAAATGGCAGATCATGTCTCCTAAACCTGATAGACTTCTTTGAAATGGTCACCAAAGCTGTAGATGTTCACACAGCCTATCTAGAGCTTGCCAAGGCTTTTGACACCATCCCCCACTCTGGAGTTATAGATAAACTCACTAAACTAGGTATAAATCCCTATGTTACAAGATGGGTTGCCGACTGGCTCACTGACAGAAGCCATACTGTGAAAGTAGCAGACTCCAAATCCAACTTCAGACCAGTGACAAGTGGAGTACCACATGTCTCTGAAGTACAGGCTAACACAGAAGGTCTTTGGCTAACAAAGTTCACAGATGACTGCAAACTATAAGCCATAATCAAAACTCCTAACAATGTGGATATCCTACAAAAGGGCCTCACTGAGCCAGATGCCTGGTGTCAAAGCCATGGCCTCAAGCTCAATTCCAAAAAGTGCACTGTCATCCCTTTTGGTAAAAACTCTGTACACATGAACTACCACATAGGCGGTAGTCTACTTAACAACAAAAGTGTGATAAGAGACCTTGTGACACAGATGGACAGTCTCTCTTTTGATAATCACATTGCCACAGTAGTCAGGAAATCCTTCTACGTGGCACACCTCATCACAAAAGGTTTCTCATCTAGAAAAAAAGAGGTCATTGTCCCCCTCTACTCGTCACTCATTAGACCTATTATAGAGTGCAATGCCTTTTGGTATGTAACTCACAAGACATCTACAACACCTGGAAAGGCCGCAGAAATACCTCACAAAGAGGATTATCAGCCTCAAACAGATACCCTACGCAGACCATCTCAAAAAACTCCAGCTTTATTCCATCGCATATCACCTACACAGAGGCAATCTCGGCCTAACATACAAAGCTATGTCAAAACCAAAGCTGTTGGACATGCTCCTCTTAAATAAATCCAAATCACTCCAAGCTACATGCTCTAGGGACCTAAACCTTGTCGCCACAATAAACAGAACATGCTGGAGGGATAGATTCCTGTCCCAGAGACTTCCCATACTCTGGAACAAACTACCTATCTATATCAAACAAAACTCCTCATTAGCACTCTTCAAGAAAAGTCTTGATGATTGGATGGGAGATAGGAAAGTCACCCCAGGGATCACGTCTGTGGCTCTGCTCGATAGGGGCACAGGAAAATAATTTTCTTGGGTGGTGAAAACCAGGGTACCTTTTGGCTGGGCTTATATAGGCCATAGGGCCAATAGCCTAGTACCTACCTATGAACCTATGAACAAACTTCTCCACTGGCACACTGTCCATAGACTGGCCACATGTCTGCCTGTCATGTTTTGTGTGTTCACCAGACAGTTGGTGTCCTTGCTTTATCGGTTGTGGACTCTGGGGAATGCAGTCAGTAAATATTCACATATTTTGATATTACTGACATCATATTCCTCATAAAGGATGTTACAAAAACCCAGTGACAATTGCAACTGTCTCAATATATGACAGCAGTATGTCCAGTCTACCCCTGTGTTTGTGCCTCTGTTCCCACCTAGTGATTTAGGGGTTGATACCGAGCTTACCAAGTGGGGGATGTTATCAAAGGATTTGGCAAGATCAATGTAGGCTGTAGGTGTCACCTTGCCTTCATCCACAGCTCAGGTGACTGATGGCAAGAGGCTGACCAGGTTGAATGAGGAGGTATGACCTACCCTTCACAAAGGTAAACTGTGTGAGATCCTGAGTCTGCAGATTCCCATATCCCTGTTTATTAGGTGCATGGTGATGCATCCCATAGTTTCACATAACAGACTTGTCAGGCAGTTGGGGTGGTATTTCCCAGGGTCTGTAGTTACACCTCATTTGTGGGGAAGGGTGACTGTACCAGTGCACAATTCAGTAAGGACAAAGCCTGAGGTGAGGCTGCGCTTTAACATGGCACATAGGTAAGGTGCCAGGTCACTCTGTAGTTCATGTAGAACACAGCCAGGGATATTCTCAGGTCCCATTGAGGCTGTATTCTTGGCCTTGGACAGTGGTGTTGTAACCTGTGCTGCAGTAATACTGGGTGCTTGGCAGTGTACTGGTATTGGGATTAGTCCTTTGGGGAGAGTGAGGGGTACTGTCTGCACGCAAGATGACAGCCAATATATTGACATTATTTGTTGGCTCAGTCTGGGAGGTACCATTGTCTAGTTGCTCAGAACAATTCTTGGTATTGCCATGGAGATTCTTTACATAACTGTATGAGGCCTTGTGGTTATCTTTTCTATGTGCTCCAA